>NC_056735.1:1318864700-1318912200 GCF_019279795.1 Protopterus annectens
GGAGCAGGCACTTGCCATACAACAGTAGAACCTAAGAGTGCAGAGTTATATCGGATAGTAAATGCATTAATATCATTTATTTATTTATTTATTTATTTATTTTACATTTGTTAACCGGGCTAGTCTAACTGGATCTATTTCCATTTTCAGTAGAGGCCCGGGGAGAAAAGCTCCACATAGAGATAAAAACAGTTACATAGTATGCAAAAAATGAGCAGAAATAAAATGAGGTGGGAATAGACAACTATACAGTATAACAATGTGAATTGAACCAAAACAGCTTTTACGAAAGGTACCCACAATTACTTACCAAAAATTATTATAATGATAATGGCCGAGACAGCCTTTGTATTGTCCAAATGATCACATGTGCAGGCTGCTTAATAAGATAGACATGAAAGGAAATCACGAGGTAACTTTCCAAATATAGAATGAAAAAGAAAGATAGATGAAGCAAGATGAAAGCAAAGGGTTGATTAGGGAATAAGTGGGATAGCGGAGTTAAGAGTATGAGTACGGCCATGTCAGAAAAGACAAATATGTAGAAATGATAGCACTGGGTGGATCACAATATGAAGAGCCATGTGGGTGCAGAGTAATGTTAGTGTTATATATCTGGTCTTTTTTGCAAGGCAGTTTACATTTCTTAAGATATTTCTGAGATTTAGAAACATGTCTACTATACTATGTCACTTATTGCAAGGCAAAGCCCTGTCTGCCAGTAAATACCACTTTCCATGGATCACTTGCTGTCTGAATATACTAAAGAATACTTGCCCTAAAGGGAAAGAAGTATATTTAATGGGTATTTGAGGACTATGTTGCAATCTCTTTTCCCAAAGTGTGGTTACCATTCATTTAGCACTAGTTCTGTGAGCAGTAGAAGTTGGACTCTTCATAAGGGGCATAAAGATGTAGTGAACCTTCAGTCCATTTCATTTTCTAGATGAAAAAATGTTTCAAAATGAGATAAATGCTACAAAAACTGGCTGATGCATCTCTATGCTTACACACACACACACACACACACACACACACACACACACACACACTATGCACCAAATGGAGGAAGGATCAGTTCCCCAAAGACTTGCCTTTAGGCTATATAATTAAACTGGATCATGTGGCAAATACCCTCTCATAGGCGAGATTTGCATCCTCTCCAGAGCTGAGACCTGAATTGGAGAACCAGACACTGTGAGTCAATAATGCTAATGGCTATGTGGAAATAAAAAGCTTTAAGGTGAAGAAGAGCAGTTAACACCAATACCTCACCTCAAAAAATATCTATTAGGTCTATATTGCTTGACTTAACTGTTCTGTCTGACCCAAACCAATACTGAATGAGAGTGATTTTTATTTTACAAAAAGTTCCATAAATATACAGTAAGTAACGCTACAACTGCTGCAAATTTTTAGCCAGTCTGTCCCCATAAAACTGTTTTGTTCTATTTTTTCCTCTATGCATTGAAAAGCCTTACCTCCAAAACAATTCAAAAGTTATTCATGAACTTTTCCAAAAACATTATTGGCATAATTATCTATAAAAAATCACTGGACTCCCATTCTCAAGGACAAATGAGAAGGTAGATTTTGAATTAAAAAGAAATATGCTTCAGTATTTGCAAAAACTGAAAAGATCACTTTTATGCATGAAGATCTACTCCTTTTTAGGTTTGAAATCACACACCAACATTATTTCTTAATGTTTTGATTGATTTTGTTTATTTTATTTTATTCTGGTGAGAATGCAGATCTATGCATTTTTTCATCCAATTGTTTTGTAAAAGTTACACTCTTGTCATTTTCCAACAGCATTCTTTTCTGAATTCAGCCTAATGTCAGATGACAATATACCTCTACTACATCAATATAATAATAATAATAATAATAATAATAATAATAAAGTTTTCTGGAGAAGACCCCTTGATAATTTAATTTTCATTTTGTTTTGTTTTGTATTGCCTAACGTCTTTTAGAGAAAATAGACAACAGAATTTCAAATATGGTCATGCTTCTCAGAATATATAAAATATGTGTATTTTGCTGTATAGGTTCATAGGTTCATAGGTTTATACTAGGCTATCTGCCCTAAGGCATTTATAAGCCTAGCCCAAAGTTTTGTGGCTTACGCCACCCCTTATATGAAAAAATACTGTGCCCATTAGTTTGTTTTGCCTCTGTCCAGCAGTGACACAGAGATGATTATAGGTTCATAAAATTAACACAATATTACTTTTTTCTTGGAAAGAACATTATTTTCATAAAAAAAATTGAATAATATGGTATGGCTACATAACAAATGCATCAGCTTTAGAGAATGCAGAATATACTTATTGTGAAATGCATGGTAAAACCAGAACATCCAAATGCTTATATAATGGTTACTAGTGGCATGGCACCTGTCAAAAAAGGAGATGAGAAGAAGAAGGGCCGTTCTGCCATCAATGAAGTTGTTACCCGGGAGTATACCATAAATGTCCACAAATGGATACATGGAGTGTGAGTATACAGCTGTGGTGTGGTTTGAATTTTTTTTTTTTTTAAATTCCACTCTAATTCAAAAATGGGAGTCTGTAAAGTGAAATTCCAAGTATAATTTTTATGTCTGGGTGGGAACTTTGCAATCTTTTATCACTTGAGGTATGAAGTTGCTACATATTTGGGGAGAGGGTTGATTCTTTGTCAGTTCTGCACTCTGTGGATTTTCATTACTGTTGTGTATTGCAAATTTTAAGTATGGCTGCTGAACTAATTGAGGTAGTTTGAAAAGGTAATGCCTTGGAGTGGGTATGGTAGGTTCTCAAAACACGTGTGTGTGAAGGTAGATCTAGAGTGTACTTGTATATTGTTTATATGCTTCATAGTTAAGGCCATGATTTTGCTAGGAAAAAATAAATGCTGGCAACCTAATTTAGGATCACTTGTTGGGACATTATTACCATTGCTGTTGCAAGATTTTTATATGGTCCTATACTAAAGTCTCACAGTTAAATTTTAATGCATTTAGGATAAAGCATGTTTTTTTACACTGAATTCTATATTGGTATGCTTCAGGGCTACAAAAAATTGTGTGCAGTCCAATCCTAAGCGTGGCGCATCTCTCTGTATGTGTGTGCAGGAGACACAACACATGTGCATGCACACACAATTTGCCATAGATTTTCAGTGAAAGTGGTGCAGTGGTAGCATTGTTGTCTGACAGCAAGAGGTTCTCCTGGTCGATTCTCAGCTGGAGTGCCTTCTGTGTGGAGTCTGCATGGCCTCCCCGCGGTCGAGTGGCATTCGAAAGACATGCGTGGATGGGCGTGCCTTCGTTGAAGGTTGGGCATTGGGCTGGCAACTCGGCACCATAAAAAATCTGCTGCCAATCATTAGCGGACTGGAGTTCCGCTGTGGCGACCCCTAACAGGGAAAAGCCGAAAAGGCAAACAAAAAAAGTGGCACCTAGCAATAGAAAGGACCGTTCCTCCTTAAACATATGAAGTATTACAATAAATCTTTCGGGATAATAAAAAACAACCCTCAGATACAAAATGCGCATCTGTATCAATTTATTGAAAGTTTACTTAATCGAATCAATAAAGGTTGAACTTTATTGATTGATTAAGTAAAACATCGAATAACGTAAAAAAAAAAAACAAATAAAAAAAACTAAATGGTGTAGGCAGGGGGGCAAGCACCCCCACACCCCCCCTACTTAAATATACCATCTCCAAGACCTCACTACATTGAGGTAAATGGAAATCTCCCCTTACAGAGATTTCCGTTTACTTGCACGATGTTTTTCACTTTCGATATTGTCATGCCGACAATATCAGACTTGATATTGTCAGCTTATGACAATGTGAAGTAGACCCACAAAATGCACTTAACTAGTTGTTCCAGCTGTAAAGACAAGTAAAGAACTTTATCTCCTTGGTCTTAAATACTGTTAGATTAGTGAACTATACAGAAGAAGTTCACCATAACACCAATAATAAAGAACATGTATAATACAAAATGTCAGGCAATAGCAGTAAATGGTCATGAACTATATCTACTGAATCTGGCTCTGAAAGACTATATCTCTGCACTTCTTTGAGATCTCATTATGAAACTTTCAGATAATAACAAGAGGGTAGCCAGCCATAAAACTCATCTAGGACTATAAATATAATCTCAGAATATGACCCCCACAGCTTTAGCTAACATGAAAGCACTTTATTCTAGCTGAAATACTCTGGTGAAATATTGAGGGTTTATTTACTTCTGATGCATTAAGAACTCAGTAGAGATATAGTTTAGGTCACTGCTATACTTATACTGAACAGATGTTTACTACAGCACAGAAAATGAAAACAGTATAATACAACATGTCATAAGACTGCAATAGCAGTAGCAACATATGATCTAATGCCATTAGGGACTGTATTTGAAAGGATAATTACAGTCACCTTTATAATTTTATTATGACACTTTCATGTAATATGAGCAAGGTGCTCAGCAGCAAAACATGTATAACACTGGAATTGTAACATCAGAGCTGCCACTGCAGCATATTGTTGAATTTGACTTTACAACTTTAGTCACTTAAAAGCAATACATTGTAGCCATGGTGTCTTACAACTGAAAATAATAATAATAATAGTAATACTAATAATAATGATATTATTATTATTATTATTATTATTATTATTATTATTATTATTATTATTATTATTATCAGGGGAAATATAGAGGATGTTTACAATTTACAATAAAGAAGTATTTAGGCCATGACTGTATGCAGTGTACTTAACAGAAATTCACTGCCACATCCAAAATGAAAGCAAAGTATAATGTAAAATGTCCCACTGTGGTAATAAAGGCATGTGAAGTAAAGTCAAAGTGTACGCAATTTTGAAAGGCTATATCTCTTAAACTTTAAGGTAATCACAGTTGATTCAACTACAGAACAAAGCTAAGGTTTTAATTTTATCCTCAGAATGTCTAGTACAGCACACTGTTGAACCTGACTTCACAGCTTTAGTGGCTTAAAAACACTATATAGCAGCCATGCAGAATGTATGAGAAATAAATATATTTTTTTCTAGTGAATTTTTGTACCTGATGTAATGGTAACTCAAAAAGAAGCACTTTAAGCAATTGCTGTACTCAGAATTCTGAGCAAAAGTTCACCAGACTGCCACATATGATGAAAACAGAATGTAATGTAAAATGTCAAGCTGCGGCAGGAAAAAAGGTACATAAACAAAAGTCACTAGGGCTTGACTTTGAAATGTTATGCCCCATTTAAGACTTTGTTACAAAGTCTTCATTGAATAATAAATAACGTCGGGCAGCACGATGCCAGGGCACTTCTATGGGCTAGGTTTGGAAAGGCTCCAGGACCATTAGTCTAGTACACACCTATGAACCTATGGTTTTCAGCTAAGAAGCAAACATAAGACTGCCATTGTAACTTCAAAGCTTCCAGTGAAGCTCACCAATGAATTTCACAAAGAATGACACTGTAGCAACAGCATATAACAAATGAAAAAATATATATTTCTTGTGAAATGTATAGGATTTTTATTTCTGACATAATAAGAACTTAGTCTTACTTGATCTTCTGTGCAGAGGTCAAATAACCCCCTGGTGGAAACCAAGCATAGTGCCAGACTATGACAACAGATTCCTCTGAAATGCTGGATTATCTAATTGTGTATAAGAGTCTACATGTCAGCTCCCCAAATGCAGTTCACAATAAAAAAATGGGGGGCATATAATAAGATACTTGATAGAACGCATACACATGTATTGTCCAAGTGGAATCTGCCCCTTCTGAATGAATACATTTACCCTTGTTATTGAAATAATCACATAATATGGCAATGTTGTGCTTTGACAGATACTGTCCCCCAGTATACCATATCAATAATCATTCAGAAATTATCCTGTAACTGCTTTTTGCTGTCATGCATCACATGCCCATAAAAATGTTACCTACATTCTATATACTATTAATTTTTCATCAAGAAGAAAATGAAAACCATAGCGGCCACATCAATAGATTTCATCTTGCTGCTATTAACATACAATGACCTCTTTTATTCAACAGTGATAAGCTAACTGCCAAGAGCAATGAAATATTTTTTATTACATATAAATTTATTACTATGTATTAGTAACACTAATGTATTTCCACTTGCTGTTATACAGCAGTCTACCATGTAAATTGCTGAAATCATTAAATAAAAAATAGTTGTATTACCACTGCCCACATCTCTATCTGGTTTCATAACAAAAAGTAAAATAGCAATCATGGTAATGCAATTTAACTTGGAGCTTTCAGACAAAATGCTTTGTTCCCATGTTCCACCAAGCCACAGCAATGATCACTTTAACTGGATTTTTTACCATTAATTGTTGTTTCAAGTGGTTTGAAATCACACCTTGATTAACCTAATATTTGAGATAAAAGTCTGTTTCACTTATAAATTGTATCATAAAGTCAGTAGTGAGCCTCATATACAATCTCAAATCATTCAGTTGTCATAAGGTTTCCGTATTTTATGCATATTTTTCCAGTACTGGGTTAATTAAAGTGTGATTTCAAATCAATTGAAACATCAACAAACAATAAAAAATCCAAGTCAAATAATTTTGTATTTATTTTTTATTTTATTTCCAGGTTAATTACCGGGGAGGTCCACTGGGCTCAGGGAGCCCGTTTTCAGTGGAGGCCCGGGGAGAAAAGCTCCATATTACATACAAGTAAACCAAAATAAACTTATACAAAGTAATGTGAAAAAGTACAAATGCATAATGGCAATACAATTCTTAAACATATTTACAAAGTTGTTTAGGGAACCATTTGTGCAATAATTAAGTTGACAGAGGCAAAAGATTAGCGTTTACTTAGTTAAAAAGAGTTCACAATTGAAGAGAAACAGTTAGTTGTAGACTAGATATTTGAAGGTTGTAGTAAATATAAGTTTAGAAGAAGTGGTAGAGATAAAGGTGGGAAGTGCACTGTTAGTTGAACATACATTATAGTTTCTGGAGTATTTATAGAGAGATAGTTGAACAGTAGTAAAAGTGGAGTTCACACATGGCAGGTGTGATTGCCATAGTTAAACAACATCAGCTAATATAGGTAGTTAGTAAAGACTATTGTTCTCAGTTAGAGGGGATGAGATCGAGGACAATATACAGTATTTACATTATATACATTTAAAGTAAAAATGCAATATTAATAGTGTAATATTACATTAGAATCAGAGGGAGGCAGTTATTTAGGAGGTCATTAGATTTAGTTTTAGATTTAAATAACTTTTATATTTTACCTAAGGTGCACAAAAGTGTTGAATATGTATCTGGGAGATTAATAGTTTCCATAAAAGGGTCCTTAGTAGAGCTTATTTGTTGTTTTTGGAAGATGTCTTAAACTATTAATACATTTAATTGATGCATAAATACAGGACAATATGTGATTTTGTATAAGATTAAAACATTAAGGGTGGAACAACAGAGGTATTCACTCAGCTTGTATGTAAGTTCATTGTAAAGGTCTACCTCATGTTTCAGGGCTACAAGCCCCTTCATTTTCTTTAGAAAAGGCAGACATCGTTACATTTGAATTTAAAGATGTTATTGTTCAGTTGACTGAGTTAGTTAGTTCTTAGAAGGAATGTGTTTGTTTTTACTTCAGAGTTCTACTGACAAATGAAATGTACAGTTATGGGGGTTGGCTTTTGTGCCTCTATATGCCAATTTGCTTATGGGATGTTTTGATTAAGTTTATTTACATGATTCCAGAGTTAATGATTTCTTTTATTTGATAGAAGTTTGGTTAAGATTTTTGAAAGATTGTCGGCTTTTTTGTGGGGTAGCTAGAGTGAGATGCAAGAATGCCTTAATTATTTGAATAATCAATTTAATATGTCGTTTACAAAATGAAAATGGATTTTCTTACAGTTGATTTTCAGATGTTCAGATGATTAAATCTATTGATAGTATGTTGGATAACAAATATTTAGAGAAGTTTCTTTTAAATCATTATAGTATTACAATAGCTACCATCCCATGCATAACAAAAACAGGTTCCCTAATTCACAATTCATGTGAATTAGGAGGATTTGTAGTGATGTAATGATCAGGGTCAGTATGAAGTTCGAGGTAATGATTTTTCCAACAGGTTTATTTGTAGAGGGTATTCAGAAGATTAAATTTCTCTAACTAATTGAAAAATTGATAAAACGTCAAGGAAAGATTTGTTACAACATAAGGCTAGAGAGAAAGTAGAGGCACATAATTCCAACATTTATGATGGGATATGGAACAAATACAAATAAGATTTAAAAAAACATTGATAAACATTGGTCTTTATTAAATGGACAGTGCTTAGGATCCTGTTCTGCCGTATAGATGTTTATTTGGGTATAGAAGGGGTAAAAATCTAGGCGAACACTTTAGTTCCTTCAAGAAGAAGAGGTTAGATTCAGTCTGACACATTGAGGGACAGGTTGGTTGCTTTCCTTGTAGACAGTTTACTCAATATAAACTTATATTTAAGTATAATGAATTTACAACAAAGAATAGACTGCGTTTTTAAATTAAGTGGAACATTTCATGTCTTATAAAATGAGTGATTTACATTGCAATGTTTGGGTGTGGGTCCTTTTACATTGGACAGACTACAATAATGTTAAATGATTGTATTAGTTTAAATATTAGTAATTTAAAATGTAAAAGGACTAGAATCGTGTGATGCAAGCACTTTAAGGATACATACCGGGGCTCACTTTTTCTTTATTTGAATAGACAGGGTAGCTCAGAAGATTTCTTGCACTAAGAAAAGTTAAAGAAATTTTCAGTAGGAAAGAGAGATGTTGGCTCATTAACACTAGAATGTTATATGAACCAGGTTTGCATGAATATTTATAATAGCTGTATGGAATTTTTTAAATGATTTTTTTCTGGGTTAACTACTTGTTTCTGGCTGGTTTGAACTGATAATGTGATATGCCATGTTACTATTTAATAGAGTAAAGAAATTTATGTCTTTTATGCAATGATAAAGCTTGCATTATGAATGAAACTTATTTAGAATTTTATTCTGGAAATCATAGAGATGAATAGAGTGGGTACTTGTGATTCACTGCTGTTTATACTTTCCATATATTGTACATTACTGGGTTGTACAGCAGTGGCTTAGTAGTTCATGCTGAGCTGTAGTGATGTTGAGATATATTTATATACATTTATATATATATATATACATATATATATATCTACATAAAATAAGCAGTCATCTCTCAAGTGAATATTCAATATAAATGCATGAAAAACAAAAGTAAATTAAAATTATTGTTCTTGTAGGGGGTCACACTTCCTGCTTCCTCTATATCTAAGATACTTTAAATATACTAACTTCAAGGTAAAGCAGCAGTGGAGAAATGGGTAAATTCCCTTACCCACTATCTGCAAAATGAGGCAAAACACACACTAAGCCATAACTCTGTAGCAATTTAATGTCAGTTGAACAGACTAACTCAATTACATTGTGAAGAACAAAATGTAATGACTTAGATGTATACAGTAAAACAACCTAAATACATGCCACTAATATGTAGGTGTACCTAAATAAGTCAAAACATCCAAATCAACACAAAAGTATTGGGAAAAAACATTGATGGTACAGTGTGCATGCTATGAGAAATTGTGGCACCACTCACACCGACTGTTAAAGATATATATATATATATATATATACAGTGGATATAAAAAGTCTACACACGCCTGTTAAAATGCCAGGTTTTTGTGATATAAAAAAATGAGACCACAATAAATCATTTCAAAACTTTTCCCACCTTTAATGTGACTTATAACCTGTACAATTCAATTGAAAAACAAAGAAATCTGTTAGGGGAAAACATATAAAAAATAAACAAAGTACAATAGGCTGGTACATACCCTTAAACAAATGCTTTGTTGAAGTTCCTTAATGACAGGAAATCATTACATAGATTTAGTTCTGTCACTTAGTACAGACATAGTTTTTTGATTTAGTATGGTATATGGCCATCAAAATTTCCACATTTCTAAATAAAACTGAGGAATCTAGGAAGAACAAGAGAGTATCCAGTGACTGATCCAGGATTTTGCAAAAGGGGGGAGGCACAGTCTGGAAAGTCGACAAGTGAGGTGGGGAGGTGGGAAAGCAGAACACTGGGGAAGGGGGATGTGAAAGAATCACTTTAAGATATTGTATCAGCATGTGTGAAAACATAGCAACATACTATCAGTTGCAAATCATTGGGGGTGGATTTAGCATAACAGTTAAGGTCTTCACCTTAGACACAAAGTACCGGGTTTGATTCTGACCTCAGCTTATTAGCTAGACTTAAAATTAACATTCATGGCAGTTAACCTAATATTCTCCTATGATTCAATGCACCTGGTGACCTGGTGTGGCTGTGTTAGTGGAGGTACACAACTCCTATCCAGCACACAGCATATTACAGACATTACCAGTTGTTTCAAGACACACCTGGAAGATGTTTGGTTGCCCATGCCAAGTCATAGTTCTTTTCTACTCCATACCTGACATAAGCATTATGATAACCTACCAAAGAATTCCAGTGAAGGTGATATCACCCCAACAATACCCACAGCAAATTTAAATAATTTAAGTCAATAATGATTTATGTGAAATCAGCAAAGTTTATTTAAGTATATAATTGTATGTGCACAAGTTAAGTTCAGTTAAAGAACGTAGCAAGTTAAGGAAATACATGTTATGAAATAAAAAGTCCTAAAACCAAATAGTTAAGTTATATGCAATGTATAAAAACAAATTTAAACTACTGTAGCATTTCACAAAGGACAGTAACACAAAATCTACTTTGTCTGACCAGCCTGATATGCAAAGCCACAGAAAGACTTACTAGGAAACAAGAACCCTCTGAAAACTGATTCCATTTCAGTTTGGATTTGTCAAGGGCAGGTCATGCTTACTGAATCCAATGGACTTTTTTGAAATGGTTACCAATGCAATAAAGGAAGGTAAAATGGTACACACTGCATACTTCAGCCTAGACAAAGCTTTTAACACAATCCCCCACTCAGGCACAGTAGAAAAGCTAAATAAACTAGGAATAAACTCCTGTGTCACCCACTGGACTGCCACATGGCTCACAGATAGGATGCAAGAAAACAAAATAGGGAACGTTACCCCCATAAAAAGATGAGCCACTGGTGGAGTCTCCAGGGTTCTGTGCTGGGACCTTTCCTGTTTAGCATCTACTTCTCTGAAGTAAAAGCCAATACCAAAGAACTCTGGATGACCACGTTTGCACATGACGACAAGTTAGAAGCTGTCACTGAATCCCCCAAATTACATAGCCATCCCGCTGGAAGGTTTGTTCCAAATAACTGGTGCCAAAATCATGGACCAAAATGAAATGCCAGTAAATACATTATTCTATCGTTTGGGAAGTCATCTACCTCAGGGAACAACCACAATGACAATAAGACCCTAAGAGCAGACTGTTTGGGATTTTGGAACTTATCTGTACAGTGACCTAAATATTGACCAATGTGTCTACTGATGTATGAAAGTGCTTCTGCGTTGTATAGCTTAAAGAAAGGGGTTATGTCTAGATCTATGTTGTCACTGCCCCCCTTTACTCAGCCCTCATTAGACCAGTCATTGAGCATAATGCCCCACTTGGCCTATATCTGCCCAGACATGCAATGACTGTAATGCCCACATAGATACCTTACTAAAAGGATACATGGCCTAAATATGTCCTACATGAACTGACTTAAAGTCTGCCATTTGTATTCTTCCACTGACTGGCTCCTATAGTGTTCAACCCCACATCTCCAAAATGTAGAACATAATGTGACAATATGGAGCAAAAGGGAAACATTTACTAACAACTTCATCTAGGATGCTCATAGCATAATAAATAAAATAACTGGTTCCTCATACTTAGAGTTTTCCTGATTAACATGATTTAGTATTGTATATCATGACAACAGTTAACACTCAGACTCACAAACTGAAGAACATTCCTCATAATGAGATATAGTTGAGAGCTTTGCCGCCTTTCCATCCCCAGACAGACAGTCACTTCTAGCCACCAGCTGTGATCACCAAACAGACTGCTTCTACACAAAGATAAAATTGTTGGTTTGAACAGCTGTAACATCAAAAGACTTCTTGGAAAGCCATCGATTTTAGTGTGATGTCAAATGTAAATCAGCTCCCTCTCTCTACAGTTTGAGCTGGCATCAGACTGACAATATTCACACTAAACCAACCCAGCCTTTGGAGTCCTAAATGTAGAAAAATGTGTCTGTGTGTGTGTGTGTGTGTGTGTGTGTGTGTGTGTGTGTGTGTGTGTGTGTGTGTGTGTAAATGCATGCTAACACATATCCAGTTATTCCAGCATCTTTCTAAGAGTGATATTTAAAATCTCTCCCTATTTCTTGGTCTTTGTTCTCCCATTTTAGGTTTACATACATAGAAATATTTCAAGCACAGGTAATAATGCCCTTCTACCCTGCCAATATACCAAAACACTTGTTCCCATAATAAGTTCCAGACTGTTCTTAAAAATATCTAAACTAGTACTTGCTTTAATGTAATTTGGTAGTGTATTCCATGCATCAGTTGCTCTCTTAGAGAAGAAATTAGTACATTTCTCATTCCTACAGAATCTTCTACATAGGTTGTCTGATGATTCTCGACTACTTTTTGATAACACCAAACATTCCCAGAGGTAGTCGTCGCTAAATGCCCTGTATACCTGAATAAGGTCACCTCTTAAATATCTGAGACACTGTACAAGTTCAGATATTTGTCTTTCACAGTGACAAATTTTTACTTTCATTAATGCTCTTGGTATATTTCTGCTGGGGTCTTTACAGTTCACTCATGATTTTCTTATATGGTTTCCATATAGATATTCCACACTCAAGTTTGGATCTAATGTAACTAAAAAACAATGACTTCATTTCCAATTTCCTAGACTTTATAAACATTTTTATTCTAAATATAGTTCTATAGCTATCACTAACCAACTGGTTGATATATTTATAAAAACAAACCTGGCACGACCCATTTACCATACCATATATTCCCTAGTCCTAAAATGTATCTATAGTTTCAGTCACCGTGTGCTGTATTAAAATATTAACCATTCAATTTGTTTCCCAATCTACAATCTCATAAGCTTAATTTTTGATGTGATTATCAGCTGCCCTGTGTCCAAAATGTCACTTTAGTGAAGTTCTTTTGCAGACATGCATGCCTCATATGTAACACGTAACTGGCTTGCCCATTTTCAAGTCATCAGTAACATACAGACTAGAGAACACACACACACACACACCCATTTACTCAATACTTGCACACAAAACACTGTTTATTTAATACTTACACACACACACACACACACACACACACAATTTGACACTTACCTCACAGTTTTTTGCAGTAGTATGGCTCGGAAAGAAGTGTGCGGGAAAACGACCATACCTGCATTATCATCGTAAATCCTGGCTCCTATCTGGTCTTAAAAAAAAAAAAAAAAAAAAAAAAAAAAAGCTGTTCTGAGGTTCTTGCACTGTGCAGCTTGCCCTATGGAGCACTTAACCAAATTTCAGGAGTCTGCCCTGTACAGTGCTGCACACACTCGATTGGAGAATGGGAGAATGCAAAAGCATAACTGATTTAGTACACACCGTACTAAAATCCAACAGAAAAATTTACCCACACTATAGGACTGAAGTCTGCAAAGAAAAGGAGTTGCTTGGCACTTCACTCAGACTTTCTGCAAACTCCAAACGTTAGTATTAGGCAGGCACCGGCAACAACAAGAGATTGACCGCAGCTGTATTTAATGGAAATTAAGCAGCCTACCAAATACACCTGCAGCCAATCTCAATCAATTATGTTAACTAAAAAAAAAAAAAAAGTCAGTGTTGTGTTTTTCTGGATCGATTAGTCCAGTCATCCCCCAACCCCCCCCCCCCCCTTAGCTTTAGGCGAGTCATGACCAACAACATGTTTACCCCTCCCCCGCAGGCAGCAAGCAGGACTAAAAGCAAAGTGATAATAACTGTTCTGGCTGTCTGGGAGTACAAAACGCTTATCATTGGGGAGAGGAGGACTTTTGGGACATTTTTTTAAAGATTTTTTTTACACATTTGCTATCCCTGGCTTGTCAGTGTGTACGCTACAGGCTACATATAGGGTTGCCAGCTTTTCAAATGGCCATAGTGGGACATTTTTGGTACAACATCGGATTTGGCAGGCCAAAACATACCCACGGCCAGTACAAAGGACAGAACTTCATGTCTTTGCCTAAATAAAAGCTTATTCTTGTAGCATTTTAGTTGTTCTTGTAGCATTTTAGTTGTTTATTCTGTTTCTTATAACATTTAGGTGTTTCAGATACAAAATAACTGTTTTATGCAACTATTACATAAAATATAGGAAATAATGTTGTCCTAATATCTCAGGACATTTGCCATTTTTACAAGTTTTTTGCAGGATACAACTGTCCAAAAAGGGACTGTCCCTAGCAAAGTGGGACAGGTGTTAACCCAAGGTACATAGCGTATGCTTTCCAATGTCCTTGGCCAAGTTATAGCATGAGTTTAAAAAGGGAGAGGTGCATGCCCCTGTGCCAAAGTCTAAATCCACCACTGGTATCTGAGAGGATAAGCAGTAGTTGTATATCTAAGTCATAGCAGCTGAGAGGTATGCTTGAGGTTGCATACTACACAAGGCCTTCATGAAGTGCCTAGAGTAGTGTGTGATGAACAGCTTATAAATGCTATAGTATGCTGTACTGTAAAACCTATGCTGGTCTAATAAGCAGTAGGTACCACATCACCTCTCAGTTCTGATGCTTCTTATTAGTGGATTAGCAAGGCAGTTCTCAAGTTTATGTTATCTTGTAAATGTAATGTCCTATCACAGTAATCTCTTGCTGAGAAATTTATAACAACTGAGGCAGTCCTTCCTATTGCTTTAAGAATCCCTTCCTAGGCTAGAACCACAGTTTTGAAAGTTTTCTGCATTAAAATAATCTTAAAATGGTGTTTTATGCCTGTCTTTGTTGTATAAACTAAACAAAATCTTCTACAAATATGTCATTATAAAAATAAAATCCATGAATGACAGTTTTTTTTCTGGTGGCACATAAAATAATTTGGAAAGAAAAAACGGTACCAAGTATGAGCCTCCTATAGGAAGATTCATGAATATTTAGGGACTATTTTATGGATTATTGTGCAAACCATATTGGTTTTATATGTTAGAATTTATTTTAAATGTTACGTGAAATATCTGGATTTCAACCTTTGTTATTATTTTTTTCTTGCATTAATTTGGTGTTGTGTATTATAAAAGTGCTTCTACAACTGAATTTTTGATAAATATACATTGAATTATCCCTTTTAGAATTTGCTGTTTTGAAGGCCTTGGAAATTTTATGTCTAGCATTTTTAGTCCTGCATACAACAGTTCTAATAGAAGCAGTTACTTTACATAATTGTATAGCATGTTTGCTGTGTATTGGCTTTTCTTTGTTAATACAGCCAAGAAGCTGTTGAGGAAATTATTTTTAAAAATCTTATCATACCTTAGAGTTTTTAAAGATTTGAAAAAGTCTGTATTGTGATGGCAAAGTTTTTTTGTTTTTTTTGCCCCCTGTGCCAACCTATCTTTTTCTGTGTTAAAAGTGTGTATGATTACATCAGCCATTAGGGAAGTTATAATGTTTATTATTCAGTCATTGCTATACTGGTATTAGCTCTATGGATTATATCCTATGAAGGATATAACAGCCAGCCAGATTCCAAAGCTTAAGGGCACCATCCACATACCCAAACCATTAACTAGCTCAAGCAGAGCTGAAGAAAAATTGTAGTCTGTGTGCCAAGTTCTTCAGAGCTTTTCTGCTGCTGAAGAGTACTTCTCTTATGGGATTTACAGAATTAACAGGTAGCCAATAGTTTTATTGCTGGGCAGGTAAGTGCCCTGGGGGGGGGGGGGGGGGGGGGGGCAAACTTCCACTTTTTATTCTTATGACAGAAAGTGACTTTTTGGTGAAAATCTTAATCCTGAGCTAGAAAAGGTGTTTTTATAGACTGTTAAGTGAAATTTAGTAACTTTTATCAAGAGCATTATTTGTTTTTACTTTTGATAACAAAATGGTAAAACTAACGTAAAACTATTTTATCTTGGTAAAAGTTGTATTTTATTACATTTGGGGTTTGGGCAAGTGTTTAATGTGCTTTTCATAAAATTTTATTGGAAACATTAACTTTTGTAATACTTACCTATTTCAACAACTACAGTTGCCAGGTTTCCCTGGAATTCAGGCTTCTTTGTCAGCTTCCCCATGGAACAACTTACCTCTTCCTCCATTCTTCCTTATTCCAGCCACAAACAAAAAAAAAACTTGCCAAGCAACCTTTGCTACTTCAGCAGGCTACTAAAGTCTCTCACCCACAGATGGGTGACTCTGCTCTGGCCATTTCAGACTGTTCATTTTTTTCTTGGCTCACTTTGTAGCTGTTGAAGTGCCCTTGGTGGGCAAGGGAAAACCACACTTATTTGTCTTGGAAGAAAGAGTAGGGATTTCTGAAGAAAAAGTAGGTCTGCTTCTTCAGAAATCCCTGCCAAAAATAAGCAAAACTTTAGACATATGTCTTCTGCTGTGCAGGTTCCTTTGGATAGAACTGATTTACTGAGCTTAACTCAGGGTTTAGCTCAGGCTCTTGATCCTTCCATTTCTGATGTTTCTGGAAAAATAAAAGTGAGTATTTATTGTCCAAGGATTCTGAAGAAAAAAAATTATAGTGAAAAGACAACTTCTGTTTTCTCTCCTTAGGTTTCTGATTCTAATTCTGAGTAGAGTGCTGTTTCAGGTAGTCCCTTCTAAGATGTTTTTATTTTTATGAAACCATATCCAAAATTAATAGTTTCAGTGGGAACATAAGGATCTTCTACTGTCCCTAAAGAAATATTATGATTTATTGCAACTGAAATTTCCTGAACCCACTCCAGTTCCTCCAGTTCTTCTAGCATTGAAATATACATTTATTATGGCCTGTAAACCTGATAGTCAGCCTGGCACCCACAAGAAAGCAGACAGATTGTATAAAGTTACGCAGTATTTAAGTTTTTTATAGTCCAACCCCAGATCAGGCCCAGCATTGATGTCAGTGGTAAACACAGCAGCTGCTGTTAAACATCTGGTTAATGCCAAGCCCTTTTCCTTTGTCAAGGATGGGAAAGCTTTTGAAAGATTTGAGAAAATGTATTCTTCTGCAACACTTATTTTCAGAATTCTCAGGTGTAAAACTCACAGGTTAAAATTTATGCTTGCTTCTTTTGAGAATACAGGGAATATTTTGGCATAATTTCCCTCATCTGAGGAAAAAAAAACCCATCTCTGTATAGTCTTATTGCTTCTGAGTCTCAAGTGACTGCACATTCTTTGAGGTGTACTGATTCAGCTGATGCCACCTGTAGAGTTGCTGTCACTTGGACTGCTATGAGGAAGTTTGCTTGGTTGCATACTCAAAGCCTTCCTGAGGATATTAAAGCTGAAAATTTGAATTCTGCCTTAGACAGAAATGTACTTTATAGACTACGTGTTTCAAATGTCTTTAAAAGTGTCATGAGAAAAGCAAGATAATATAGGAAGTCTGAAAGACTTTTCAGCCTTCATTCTCCAAGTTTGTCAAGGGGTTTAATGCTACTGCTGCAACTTTATTTCAAAAAGCAGAATAAGCGTACTCAGAAAGCTGCTGGCAAGCAGAGTTTTAAAAAGTAGTGGCAGGGATGCTTCAAGAAGAAAGAAAGAGTCCCCTAGAATAAAGGACAATCTACTAGGTCTGAATGTCTATCCGCAGAACCCTCCAAGCCTGGAAAGTCTTTAATTCAATCTAAAAAGTCTAAACTTTCATTTATCCAGACAACATCCCAGGATGCCTTCTAAATAGCATAACACATGACCTGTCAGGGCCTCTGGAATTACTGTTTAACTGTAGCCTCCAAACAGGCTTCATGCCTTATGAGTGGAGAAAGGCAACGGTCATCCCTCTGCACAAAGTTGGGCCATCTACAGACCCTGGAAACCACAGGCCCATAAGTCTCACTAGTCTTATATGTAAAGCCATAGAAAGAATTATCATGGAGATGATAAGTAGAGATATAGTAAACCTCCAGACACTGGACCCAACCCAGTTTAGTTTCAGCAAGGGCAGATCATGCCTACTCAACCTGGTGGACTTCTTTGAGAAGGTCACCAAAGCAATGGATGAGGGCAAAATCATCCACACTGCCTACCTTGACCTGGCTAAGGCATTTGACACAATACCCCACTCTGGCATTGTTGACAAACTCAAGAGGTTAGGTACAAACCAGTATGTCACTGGTGGCTAGCCAAGTGGCTCACAGACAGGACCCAGGAAGTTAGAATTGGGGAGTCCATCTCTACAAAGAGGACAGTCACAAGCAGAATCCCTCAGGGATCAATCCTTGCACCGCTCCTTTTTGGCATTTACTTATCAGAAGTCAGGGCCAATGTAAGTGGCCTCTGGCTGAATAAATTTACAAATTATTGCAAATTGGGAGCTGTTATTGAATCTCACCTTGACACAAATGTACTCCAGGAGGGGCTGACACAGACAAACAACTGGTGTCAGAGCCATGGACTAAAACTAAATGCCATGAAATGCATAATAGTATCCTTTGGGAAGTTATCCATCCCTGGTAGCTATCATATTGACAACACACCCCTTAGAGTTGACCCAGTAGTCAGGGATTTAGGGACACACATAGATAGTAATCTAGTCTTTGACCATTATTTGTCTACAGTGGTGAGGAAATCATTCTATGTTGCGTAAGTTATAAACAATGGTATGGAATCTAAGTCCAAGGAAGTCATTTTTCCACTGTATTTGGCATTCATCAGACCTATTATTGAGTACAATGCCCCCTTTGGTATGTACCTAACCAGGCATATCCAAAAAACGGAACATCCACAGAGGTTCCTCACTAAAAGGATACAGGGCCATAAGTAAAATGCCCTATGCAGACCGCCTCAAGGCCCTATCCCTGTAGTCTGTCTCCTACAGGCTTTTGAGGGGAGATCTCTGCCTGGCATACAAGGCATTGTCATACTCCACTATAATAGACCTCCTGCATATCCACAAAACATACAGCACCGGAGTTATCCATTCTAAAGACTTAAACCTTGCCTGTGATATAAATATGACCTCATTTGCTAGATCAAACTTCTCTTTTGCCTCCTGACTTGGGGGGGGGGGGGGTTGATGCTGACCCTCCTCCTCAGATTGAAGAAGGTTTTTATTCAAGAAAGTTTCGGGTACCAAAGAAAGAAGATTCAAGAGCAGGTCTAGATTGTTTTCTTTCTAAACAGTTTGTGACAGTCATAAATTTCAAAATTCTATCCCTTCACAATCTGATACCTCGCATTCCCCTTTTACGTTTTTGGTGATCCTCGATTTAAAAGATGCTTATCACCAGATGTTGCATAAAGTTTTGTGCATCTAGATCATGCTTTCAGTCCTTTGTGTTACCCTTTGGGTTATCACAAAGCGCCTAGCTCCAGTGCTAGCCTACTATAAACTGCAAGGTCTTCACATTATTCCTTATTTAGATGACTTGACTTTCTGATCTTTGCAGAGTCTTTTTGAAGGTGCCAGGAAGCTCTCACTTGGGTAAGTGAACTATTGCACAGACTGGGATTTTAGAAGAATATCTAAAAGTCTTGTTTAACTCCTCAGAGGATTGTTTTCCTGGGGTGTCTTCTAGATACCTGAGTTCAAAGTGGTTTTCTTCAATTTCACTCAAGCAAAAGTCTCAGCAAGGGATACTAGGATTCTTGACATTAATGATTCTCATGATTCCTCTAGCTCACTGCCAAGAAGTGTATAGTTATCCCCTTTGGGAAAAACCATGTACCCATGAATTATCACATAGGTGGCAGTACTCTAAACACCAAAAGTGTTATAAGAGACATAGGAACACAAGTGGCAGTGGTCTCACCTTCGATAACCACATCACCACAACAGTCAGGAAATCCTTCTATGTGGCACACCTCATCACTAAGGGATTTTCATCCAGAAAAAAGGAGGTCATTGTCCCACTGAACTCATCCCTCATTAGAACCATCATAGAGTACAACTCCCCATTTGGTATGTACCTCACAAGACATTGGCAACAACTGGACGGGCCATAGAAACACCTCACTAAAAGAATCACAAGCCTAAAGCAGATGCCCTATGCTGACCAACTAAAAAGCCTCCAGCTATACTCTGTCGCATATCATCTACTCAGAGGTGATCTCTGCTTAACATACAAGGCCGTGTCAAACCCAGAGCTGTTGGACATGCTACACTTAAAGAAATCCCAATCCATCAGAGCCACATGCTCCAGGGACCTAAACCTTGTCATCACAATGAACAAAACATGCTGGAGGGATAGGCTTCTGACCCAGAGACTCCCCATACTCTGGAATAGACTGCACATACATGTCAAGCAGAGTGCCTCCTTTGCCCTCTTCAAAAGGAACCTTGACAACTGGATGGGAGATAGGAAATTTACCCTGGGGATCACGTCAGTCGCCCTGCTAGACAGGGGTCCAGGCAAGTAAATATTGTGGGAAGAAATAGCCAGGGAATTGTTATAGCTAGGCTTGTATAGGCCCTAGTACCAACCTATGAACCTAAGACTCCACATGAGAAAATTCAGCAGTTCCTAAATTCTGTATGGTCCTAACATCAACATCCCCTGACATTCACATTCCAGTTTTGGGGTTTGTGAGAAGGGAAATTTTTTGGTGATGTGACCAATTTTATCTGAATCTAGGTGTCCCATTTTCCTTCCCAACCCCAGCACAGTCTGTAACAACAAACACCTCAGACTTTACTTGGAAAGCAGTGTCCCTCAGGATAAAATTGCATTGTTTTTGGAACAGAAAAGGCAGACCCAATCACATAAATGTAAAAGAGATTTTGGCAGAAATAAATGCTCTCAACTATCTCAATCAACTATGGTCCCCTTGACTATTACAACTGGTTACAGCCAACACACCACAGTGATGTTGGGCATAAACAAACAGGGGGGATCCAGCTCCTAACCTCTGTTAAGACTAGCCATGATAGGCTAAGATATAACTTTTCAGTACAGTCTCGGTGCAGTCCTGACAGAGCAATATTTTGTGGCAAACAAGCTAATCAAGAACAGAACAGACCCTCATGAATGGAAACTGAATCAGAAGGTCTTCCAGGAATTGATCTAGCTGTGGGGAACATGTCAGATCAGTCTTTTCAATTGGCAAAATTTTAATCCAGGTCTCCATGCAAATAAGCCTGGAAGACAGATGCTTTTTCTATTCTTTTCTTTTCCTTGGACAGGAATGCTCCTGTATGCTTTTTCACCCTTTCCATTAATATCCAGGTTCATTCTAAAGATTCAGAAGGACTCTTGAAAGACCAATGTGGTGACTTCCTTTTGGTCCAGGCAACAGTTTTTCTGCCGTCAATTGGAAATGACCAAAGGCAGTTACGACAAGCTTCCTCACAGACTGGACCTACTCACACAAGACAGGAGATGTCTGATACATCCCATCTTCAAACAACTGCAACTAACTGCCTGGTTGATAGAGTCTTTATACCTTTTAGGCACCTATTTTCAGAAAGTGTGCAGTAGATGTTAAAGGAGGCAAGAAAACTTGCTGCTATAAAGTCACATATCAGCAAATGGAAAAGGATTTTCTAGCTGGTGCCAGTGCAAGATAGTATGTCACTATACTCTGTATCCCACGGACTGCTAAGAAAAGACCTGTGTCTGGCATTTAAGGCATCCTCTGATGGATTTACTACACATACGTAAGTCAAATGACAACAGAAATACTTGGTCCTGGGTTTCTAAACCTCTTTTGCAACATAAACAGAACAGTTTGGAGGGAGCTGTATATTTCACAGTAGATACTACTGATGTGGAACAGACTCCCCATCCACATAAAACGAACTTCATTCCTGTCCATATTCAAGTGCAGCTTGGATCTATGGATGGGAAAAAGAAAATGTACCCCAAGACGTCCCCCTGTACTACTATTAAATGCTTTATCCCATGCATGGTTCCCCTCAAATTGTCTATGGTATGATCTCAGTTATTTTCATTAGGGGTAATATATAATTATCAACCATAGGACAGGTAAGTCCAACCTCTAATCACATGGAAAAGGTTAATTTGACCACAAAAGGGAAATGGCCTGAGAGGGCAGCTATCCTAGTACTTATCTATGTACCTATAAGAACCAGGACCCTTTTAAAGCTAGTGTTTCTCTGGTTCTACATTATTTATGTGAGGAGTTATCTTCTGACAGGTCTTATTCCTCCCTCAAGGCACACCTGTTAGCCATTTCAGCATGCTTGCCCATGAACTCCCCCATGCATTCACATGTAAAAAATGTTTTTGAAATGGGTTTTGTATACTAAGCCTTCTAGAAAATGAATGGCTTCTCCTTGGGATCTTAATTTTGCCTTGGAAAAATTAACTCCTGCTCCATTTGAAACAGCTCATTGGGTCCTTAAGAAGGAAACAGTTTTGCTGATTGCTCTAACTTCTGCAAGAAGAGTATCTGAGTTGCAAACTCCTATGGTGAGTCAACATTATCTCATTTTCCACAGCGACATGCTTTCTTAACAACTAATCCTCCTTTTATGGCAAAAGTGGAATACCAAGCCATTTTACAAACATCCTTCTATAACCTAGAAATGAGAGAGAACGGATACTCCATACTTTGGATGTTGACAGACATCACAGATGTTATCTTCACAGAACTGAAGGTTTCTGCATCTCTAATCAGTTGCCTATTTCTTAAGTAGGTAAGAAGAAAGGGCACCCTGTGTCAAAGCAGAGTATTTTCAACTGGTTGTCTCATTTTGTTATATCTCCTGCAGCAAGGTAATTCCAGGCAGAGTCAGTGTTCATTCTGTTTGGGTCTTGGCTTCATCTGTGTCTTTTTGGAAATCGTTGGTTTCTAGAAGTATTCTAGAAGCAGCAACATGGCCTTCTGTACATACATTTACAAAGCACTACAGACTAGTTTAATTCTCCATGTCTATGTCAGGGTTTGCTAGGACCATTCTCCAGCAGCTCCTGGACCCTCATGCTTCCTCCTCCCAGACATTTTAAGCTATGATAGTCTACCCATACAGGTAAGAACACAGTACAGTTGTGCAAGAAGACATCATAATAGTAGATGTTCGAATGATCACTGCTGCAATAACTTTTCACTCCCTACATCACCCTATTTGTATATATATATTTTTTGGCAGGGTGAAGATCTTTATGATTTTTTCTCAAAATGTTTTATTTAATTTAAATTAAGATAACAGAATACAACAATATAAATAAAAAACATTTTGTACATTAAATATAGAAATACACATTTCAATAAAATGAAAAAGTAAACCATTTACATTATATACATATTGCCTGAGATTAAAATACATGTAAGTAACACAAGCTAAGTTGTGTCTTTCGGCTTTTCCCAGTTAGGGGTCGCCACAGCGGAACTCTGGTCCGCTAATGATTGGTAGTTGATTTTTACGTGCTGAGTTACCAGCCCTGATGCACAACCTTCAACGAAGGTGCGCCCATTCACGCATGTCTCCACGCAGAAGACGCTCTAGCTGAGAATCGAACCGGACAGCGTCTTACTGTGAGTAACACAAGCTAAGTAAAGGTTTAAAAATCAAATAAGATAAGTGAGATTATGATGAAAAAGGTTCAATGAGGGCAAAAACTTTTAACCAGGGATTGTCTTCAAGGTTGTCGGGGAATATTCTATTTGTTTTAGTTGCTACTTCTTTAATAGCAGTGTCTTTTAAGAATAAAAGAAATTCTAAAGATTGTGACATTAAAAATGTATTCCATTTCCTTGTGATGACTTTACTGGCCACAGCAAGAATTGTCCAAGTTAAGTAGGAAACATCTTTTTTGGACTTTTAATGTCTATAACATGGAATAATTTTAGTTCTTTTGTAAGTATGAAAGAATTGGACCATAATGCTTTAAGAAAACCATGAATCTTTCCCCAAAATTCAGACTGTGACAATCAAAAAACATGTGTGGCCGGTTGGCATTACAATATTTTTTACATCTCCATCATTCGACTTCAAAAACTTTGTTGAATTTAGCTACTCTATTAGGGGTCAAAAAGCTCTATAAATACATTCTCAGGTAAATAGCCTCCAATATGAAGACCAGGAAGTTCTTGAAATAGACAGAATATATATTTTTAGATCAGTTGAAGGAACTTGATGTTCTTTTGTAATGAAATTCCAAAATGTATCATTCAAATTACTAGAATGAGTTGCTAATATTGTGTGTAATGTGGAGATCAAATTATTCATTTCCCAGTCTTTATAAACAATTTCATTTAATATTTTTAACAAATTTGGAATGCCATTAGTCTTAGAATTAGATATATAAGACAATTTAATGTGAAATAAAGACATAGCCGACTTCAAATGAGATGAATCTCTAATGTCAATATTAAATTCCAAAGATAAAGATTCAAAATATTTAATTTTCAATCCTTCAAGACATTGTTGCCAACATAAAATTATGTAGACTTCATAATTTTTTATTATGCTTTGTGGCTCATGTTTCCAGTGTTTTTCACCTACTTCAATATTATAATGTTTGCACAATCCCCACTGCAGCAGTCTTGCCATATTATTATGCCTTTCAGTATACAATCCTTCTGCCATTAGTATTTCACAACCAGCAAGAAGGTGTGCAACTGTTTCCAATTCTGTTTTACAAAACCTACATTTGTCTGTTTCTTCCACATGTTCCATGGACATGTAAACCAATGCTTACATAGCCCACTATCTTGGGCCACCAATATTTACCTTGCATCTTTTGGTTTGAATTTGCCTCTTCTTAAACTTTCCTGCATTTGATCCTGATCAACATGGGGTTTTTACAGAAGTTTTCTATATTTGCCACTATATTTATGCATTTTTCCACATTTCTTGCCATCTCATCTGGTCCTTTACCTTATATTTTTCTTTTGTTTTTTTGGCACTTTCAGTTGCTGCCTGATTTTTATCTGCTTCTGGTTTAATTTCCATTACCACTTGATGCCAATAAGCTTCTCCTAGACTAAGAAAGGAAGTCATCTTAGATTTATCCTCCACATGTTTCAAAAGTTTCACTATATTTGGGTCTTGTGAGGTCAGCAGATATGTATGAAGTCCACGATTGCAGATCTATACATATAATCAATTTCAAGTAGGCCCATAACTCTTTCGGAATGGGGAATATATAATCTTGGTATGCATTGATTTTTATAAATCATTTAATGAGCATGAAGCATCCTTCTTGTTTTCCTGTCTAATCTATCCAACACCTTTTGGGACCAGTCAATTACTCCAAAACTGTAAGTTAGGTCAGGAAGAGCAAATTGGTTTATAGCTTGAATTTTGTTCCCAGATGTCAATGCTGTTTTCAGGATTAATTTAAGTCTCCTAAAATATTCCTTACTAAGCTTTATTCGCATTTGTTCACATTTTTTGGTGATCCTTCATCAATTCCCATATATTTATACACGCCCTTTTGCTCAAGCTCTTTTACATAACATTCTTGTCCCAAAATGATGTTGTCTTGGTGCTGCAGCTTTCCTGCTTTAAAGGTTGCTTTTGCACATTTATCAAGACCAAATGGCATTTTTATATCATCTGAGAACGTTTTGACTATTTGCATTTGTGCTTTCATTTCATCTTCTTTACACTTTGTTGCTTTCTGGAAGCCAAATTATAGCCATGACCTAAGCAGACAGCTTAATGGGTTAAGGGCAAGGCAAAAGAGCAGTTGTGACAGAAAGTCACCCTGGAATATCTCCCTTTGGATTTTTATCCCTGGAGTAATAATTTGTCCTTTATCATGGCTTAACTGCAAAGTGGTTTGCCACTGTTTCATGGTCACTGTGATGTAGTTTATTAGTGTAGGGTGCATCTTATACATTTTTAAGTACTCTTAAGTACTCTTTTATCCATGAATGTGGGATACTCTCAAATGCCTTTTTTTTTTTGTAGTCATTCCATGCCATACTTAGATTCTTCCTCATTTTACAGTTCTCCACTATGACTTTATTTAACCACAAATGATCTCTTGTTCCATATGACTTTCTTTTATTGCCCTTATGTTCTATTGCCATAATTGTGTTTTCTTCTAAATGACTTTAAACTCTGTTAGCATCAATTCCAGTGTATAGCTTATACGTCATTGGAAGGGAAGTTATTGGTCTATAATTATTACGGTAGCTTGCAGGTCCACTCAAGTAGAAGCATTGTTTTTCCTGTTGTTAGCCAGGTTGGTGTCTGTTAGGAGAGCGTACATAATACTTTTAACCAGAAGTTAGGTACTGAATGTGGGCCTGGGGGTTTCCAATTAGAGGCTTTTCTTAACTTTGTTTCAATCTCTCTCTGGCTGTTACTTCATCCCACTTCATATCCTATACTTTTCAACTTCTTATTCTTTCTTTCTTTAACTTCTATCCATTTAGCATTTTTGTTATGTTTCACAGGATCTTCATAAATACTTCTCCAATATGCATCTGTTTCTTCTTGTTGTGGTGGTCTTTCAATTCCTTTTACCTTGTTTCCCAGTTCTCTATAAAACTTTTTTGCGTCATCAATAAATTGCTTATTTTGTACTTTTTCTTTATATTTAGCTGTGTATCTTCTAAGTTTTTCAGCCTGTGCTTATATTTTAGTTTATTATTTGTGATAGTGCATGACAAATCCTCATCCATTATAATACTGTGCAATTCTTTTATCACATCTATCTCTCTGAGTATTTTTATTGCTCTGTTCCCTCTTCTGTACTCTTCTAACAGTGACGCTTCTTGTCTTGAGTAGTTTTGTTGATCTGTTCCCTCTTCTGTACTCTTCTTACAGTGACACTTCTTGTCTTAATTACTTTATAGTTTTCTGTATTCGATACTTCCATGATGGTATTCAATTTCTCCCCTTCCTTTCTCTTACTACCCTGTGTTCTCATGGTAGAATTTTATCTGTTATTAATTTAGCTGCACAGTAATTTTTTAAATTTATTTATTTATTTTACATTTGTTGACTGGGATAGTCCAACTGGATATATGTCCATTTTCAGTGGAGGCCCGGGGAGAAAAGCTCAAACAGGGTTAACAATGACAGATAGTTACAATAAATAGAGTTTAGGAAAAGACATATAGACAGTTTACATAGTTTCAAAGAAAAACAATATTACAATAGCAAATGCAATCTGTTACATATATCTTGTTTACTTCTGTTAAATCGCATGGATCTCTATGGGCAGTTATAATTACTGTGTTCATTTGTTTTATCAAACTTCTAACTTTTTGGGTTTTATTGACCTTCTGCAATCTATTTCTTTCATCGATCTTAATATGTCTATCTATCTCTATTAAATCAAACAACTCTTCTCTAAGCTCGTTTTCTTCTAATCTGAGGGCACATTTTTTTCTTCTCCATTTCCTGGGGGCATTCTGCAGAAAGTTCTATAGCATCTTCCTGTGGCACCTTCTCTTCAATTTCATCCTGTGTCATCCATTGCTCTGTCATATGGTAGCTCACTAGCCTATCACTCCTCATCATTGACTGTATCAGAGTTGATACAATTTCCTGTTCCTTCCCTTGCTGTCCAGCTTCAAGTGAACATTTATATTGGTTTTCTGTGGAAGGCACCAGAATATCTTCATATGGCAACTGGCCAGTTGCTTCTTGTTCCACTGGTTTCTCCTTAATTTGGATGTCTATTGCTCTATCCTGCTGTGGTGCTTTCTGAGTTAGATTTTCTACACTGAATCCTTCACTTCACAGATACTCCACAACCTCAGTTTCTATTTCTTAAACTTCTCCATTACTGATCTCCTTTGCTACTTTTCCTCTTTTTTTTCTTATTTTTTGTAATGTAAAGTTTTCCCTGTCCGGATTCCTTTGTCTGTATTTCTCTTCAAATATTTTTGGTGCTGCTCTTTTCGTATTGGTTAGTTTTGCTTTCTCCTTTGCATAAATATTACACCATATTCAATCTCTTTTTTTTCTTTCCCATGTCCATATTTCTTCTTCAGATGTCTCATGATCTTCCTGTTTCTCCTTACTTTGAGGAATCATTCCATCATGCTGTGATGTAACCTGTGTTAGACCTTCTACACCAAATCCCTCACTTCACAGATATTCCATAACTTCAACTTCTATTTTTTAACTTCTATTTTACTAATCTTTTCTACATTCTTCCTTTATGATATTTTTTATTGTGAAATTTTTCATATCTAGCTGCCTTTGGCTGTATTTCTCTTCAAATAAATTTGGGGCTGTGTTTTTTGTATTGATTAATTTGGGTTTCTCCTTTTCATAAATATTGCACTACATCAAATCCCTCTTTCTTTCCCATGTCCATATTTCTTTTTTATACTTTTCAAATATCTCTAGGTTTTGTTGTTTATGTTTTCGTACTTCCTCAGATGCTTCTTTTTCCAAACAGATCAAAGTTTCTTAGTCTGTATAATGTTTTTCACAAATCTGTTTGGAGTTTGCTATTGAACATTAGAACAAATTCTTTCTAGTCAACCCCAATAATATAACTCCTTTTAGATAAGTGACATGGATTTCATTCTAGTATCAAAAGATACTCCATAATAATCTCTATAATTCACAGACTTATAAACCAAAGAGTAATGTCACTAGCATTTTTGGAAGTATAAGTGAATAATAGTTATTTAGTAAATATTATGTAGACTTTGATGGCTACTAAATACACGTTGTTCAATAGATAGACTTGAGGCTGACTGGCTGAGTGAAGGCCCAGATGGGAGGAAATGCCAGTCATGGTCAGAACATAGTACAACTATTTTATCATGTAGAAACAAGGACTGAAATTCTCTCTAATGTAGCCAGTTCTCATAGTTGCAAATACAAATAAAAATAAAAGAAACATGTTTTTAATTTAAAATCAACAATGTTCTATACTGAACACCCAAGGAAGGCAAACATCTACACTACTCCATGTCTACATCAGGCTTTGCTAGGCCATTCTCCAGGGGCTCCTGGACCCTCTGTCTTCCTCCTTCCAGTCATATTAAGCTATGATAGTCTACCCATACAGCTAAGAACATAGTACAGTTGTGTAATTAGACTTACCATAGTAGTAGATATTCAAATTATCACTGCTGCAATAACTGTTCACTCCCTCTATGACACTATTTTTATGTTTTTTTTTTCTGCCTGGGTGAGGATTTTTATTTTTATTTTCCTCTAGCATTGAAATTTTCAGGGTTCTAGCCTCCCTCTTTCATTTGGCAGTAAAGCTCTGAAGGTTTTGTTCCCAACCACTCTTTCTTCAACTGGTTAATAATTTGGGCATGTGGAAGGTGCCCTGAAGCTTTGGAAGCTGACCAGCTGTTCTATCCTTAGCAGGATATAACCCATATAGCTAAGGGCTACTGCAACACTGATGATCTGAACATCTACTGTTATGGTAAGCTAACTGACACAGTTGTACTTCTTTCTCTACTTGCCATCATTTGTTATTGTTTTATGAAGGATAGGAAGTGTTATCAGCATTCCAAGGAATGTGTACAGTGGGTCATAGTCCCGGTTTATGAACTCTGTAACATTGATTTAAAGCTTTTAATTTAAAATGATATATCTTACAGTCTGTATGGGAAATAATGATTTCCAATCAGATATCCTTTTTAGTTTTTTAAAACGGTATTGGAAAACATTATAATGAGTCTGAGTACTGAGAGTTCAGTTTCTATTTCCTCAGACTAGATTTCTTTGAATTAAAGACAACAAAAGATTCGTAGAATTTGCCCTTGTCTGTTCCAGTACTTGGTGATTAAACGTTCCTGTCTTAATGGGCATTCTGGATAAAATTTATCATTGGCATTGTCTAATGGCTCTTTTGGAATTTACATACTCGCTAGAGTTAATGGACTATGCAGAGAACTGGTACCTCATCATACAACAGAAAAAGTCTCTTCCTGGAATAGTACTGCATATTTCAGAAAGAAAAGTGTTCCATTCCAGGAAACAGTAAAGTATGTCATTTCTGAGTCATGTCTCAGACCAATCTCTTAGAGTAAACTATCATGGCAGGGTAGCTTGGATATCAACCAGCATTTTGTTTCCTTTACACCAAACTATAGTAGAGCCCCAATGGCAAGCAAACAGTTAAACCCAAATCATTCCCACACTGGATTTTGTTATGACATTGAGGTAATATGCATCAGTGCTTGTTTTTCATGGTCACTGGGTGCATATGCTGTGATATTCAGAAGGTACCTTCTGCTGTGTCTTTTGTAGCAGTAATAAGGCCAGCGTGTTCACACTCTTTAAAACTGCTGAAGGCCGGAAGTAATCTAACTATTGAATAAATATATTGGACACAAAGTGAGGGCAACAGACAGCTACTACAATGCATATCTTTGTGTCCTACCCAAGCACTTATTTCAAAGTGTGCACTGATGAATTATAGGATAGTTGTGTGAGGTATTAGCCATAGCAGTGAATGGCAGAAGTGGCCTTCTCTTTACAATTGATAACCTCCCCTTTCTATGCCATAATTCTCTTCATTTCAAATTGTACTTGGTTAGAGTGAGGAACATTTTATGTTGTATGCGATCAGCTTTGTTTGGCCCCCATTCAAATACAAAAGCAGTACAATGAATTGCCCTGCTACTTGTAATAGGTCCTAATGTAGGGCTATAAATGTTATATAGTAAAGGAAACCATTATAACAATGATTAGGTTGTTTTGTGTATAATATCCTAATGACAGGAAATCACAAATGGATGGCTGAATTCTATATACCATAAAAGTCTTCATTAGTCTGTTTAGAGGAAAGAGACTTCTCAGCTATACTACTTCCAAAATTGACATGCATATTCCTAGGAAGAGGTTGAACTTCCGTAAACTGTGGAACACTGAATACCACAACCCCAGGTTACATGTCATTACTCATCAGAAAAGCTATGAAGCCTGTTGAAGCTGCAGAAAAGAAAGCTACTGATTCTGAAAAATAATACTATCATTCTTATTGTTATTTCTTTATTTAATGTATTTTGCTATTCTGTACATTTGCTAAATCCTTGTCTGTATAGTACACTTTTGATATTATACTGCGGTGGTGGTGGTGCTGCGGTAGTGTTGTTACCTCACAGTAAGACGCTGTCCGGTTTGATTCTCAGCTAGAGCGTCTTCTGCGTGGAGGCATGCGTGAATGAGCGTACCTTCGTTGAAGGTTGTGTGTCAGAGCTGGCAACTTGGCACGTAAAAATCTACTGCCAATCATTAGCGGACCGGAGTTCCGCTGTGGTGACTCTTAACCGGGAAAAGCCGAAAGACACAACAACAACGTATGGTGTTTTGTGTACAATACAGTGGGCTACTTTAAAGTGCTTGGTTACTCTTGTTTACAGCTGACACTGTAATATATGAAGTGCTGTTTGTCATACTACTAAGTTAAACATAACATTATAGTTTCTAAATTAATGGGCAGTTTCACAACCTGTTGGACAAGATATTACTTTATCCAAGTTAAATTTCATTTCAATGATATTTTATTTTTATTGTGTCACTTGGAATTAACAGTAATGCAAGTTTTTTCCTCCGGCCTACTTTCATTTTTGGTCCCACCCCCCCATTTCTCATAACCTCTCTCTGTTTGTTTTCAGGTGTCCACCTTGGCTGTATTGAGAGATCTAGCCTTTACTAAAGACTGTATACTTAAAATAACTAAATATCCAGCAAGTCATACCACAATAAAAAGTCACAGCAGCCCTTTGCAGAGCCACATATTCAAGGACAATTCATTTTAACTGGCTAGCTATTTAAAGAGTCATCAATCAGCTTAGTTTGGAACCCACCCTCCCATTCTTGTAGCAGGCTCCTCCCCTTGCTCCCTCACACTTGAGTTACACTGTGGAGAAAATAGTGAGCTGCAGTCTCATTAAAGAAACTCCTGAAGGACTGTTCTTTTAAGCTATCGATCTGGTAGCAGTTTAAGCATTGACGGAGCTCCATTAAGCCGCACTGAACTGCTACAAACTACTTTTTAAAAATTCTCTAGTGGCATTTAATTGATACGAACTATATTTCACAAATACTTAGGTGTCATTATTTTAAATAAAAACTTATGTGACATATAGCTGTTACAAGTTATGGCACAAAATAACTTAGGATTGTAATAAAATAATATCAACCTTTGTGTACACTTGTGGTGTGGATGCTGTTGCACTTCTACAATGTATTTTCCACAAGTGAGGGCTGATTGGCTATCTCAGCTCATTCAATGTGACCCATTTTTGCCCTCTTCTTCCCCAGTTGCCAGCTGCCTCTGGGTTTCCAAAATTATATGTACTAAGCCACTTCTCTTTACTCTTGGTTCCTCTAGTACTAGACATTACACATCACAACAGCATGCCCTTTGTCTTTAATAAACATAAAACCATGTTAGTGATATCAGCACTGTTCTATTTATGCTCACAAATATCTCCTAGCTTCTAAGGCTAAAGTAGAGGTAAAAACCTTATGACTTAATACATTAATACTTAAACACTAGTCAGGTTTTATAACTTCCAGACTACTTTGCCACTAAACAAGGATATCTCATAGTGCCAAGGGGGTTGGAGGTTGGCATAATGGTTAAAGTTTTTACCTCACAGACACAATGTACAGGGTTTGATTCTCACCTTTGAGGGAAATTGATTTGGCTTAAAATGGGACACAAGGACAGCTGCCTAGTACTTACCTATAAACCTATGAATCTGTTGTATTAAAAAAAAAACATCAGTTAGGAGATAGCATCAGAAAGCCCAGCTGAGATGGCTGCTTAACCCCAAAACTTTGGATGTTGTCTGCAGACTTTTGGCATTAATAGTGTTTCCAAGAAGAAAAAAAAAACTCATAAAGAAAGATGAGTGAGCAAAAACCAAAGGAGGAACAGATGTATGCTTCTAAAGCTACAAGTAACGAGAAGTAGTTTTGTATTTTGTTTGAAAAGATATTACAGCAGATCAGGATATAAACTCCTGTAAACAAATAATTTGGCACAAAAAGTGTAAAAGCTACAAAGGAAGGAGCAAGATCTAGAGGAAGAACAGCAGTGATGAAAGCTGAACTGCAGGAACAAATCCACTGAGTTTAAGAGCTAAAAGAATAATAAAAAGGCAGCGAGAATACATGGATGAACTTTAAAATTATTCAAGAAGGAGCAACATGAAGATTATTGGAATGCAGGAGAGAGTGGTTGTCAGTGACCTGCACCAGTCTGTAATGCAGCTACTACAGGACATGTTTCTTACTAGAAATAAAAATGCAAATCTTTCTGCTACAGATCCCATTTCCACCCATCCCATCTTTACCTTGTCTTTGAAACCTGACTCCACTGCATATATTAGATCACTTCTCTCTAAACTTAAACAATGTTCTCCTTCTGCTGACAACTTACCCCCTCAATTTCTCAAAATTGCTGCTAGTGCCATTGTCTACCCTGTCTCCATACTTATCAATTGATCCACCCTTGAAAACACTGTACCCAATATATGGAAGACATTTTATGTTATTCCCCTTCATAAATGAGGAAACTTTACAGACCCCACCAACTATCGGCCCATTGCTATACTATCCCCCCTCCAAAATGATGAAAAAATGCATACATAAGCAAATAACTGAATACCTTTTATAGGGAAATCTCAACACCTACACAACATGGTTTTCGTCCCCATCATAGCACTGCCACCCCTCTCATAACTTTTACTCAGACCATTGCCAAAGCTCGTGATAAAAGCAAAATAGTCTCTAATCTCTTCTTCGATTTATCCAAAACTTTTGACATTGTCTCCCACAATCTGCTTCTATCTAAACTTAAAAACCTTAATCTCTCACAATCTACCATAATCTGGTTCACCAGCTACCTCTCTGATAGATTCCAGTCTGTCAGATGGCTATTAGCCTCCAATACTTTCCTTTCTGTTCATACTCATGTACGCTAAGGTTCAGTACTAGGTCCCCTCCTCTTTAACATCTTTACAAATTATCTTCACACAGCTTGCCCTCACTCCTCTCTTATCCAGTATGCTAATGATTCCACTATCATATCTTGTTTTGATAATCTCTATTGTTCTGATAAAAAAATTGTTCTGATAAAAAATCAACTTCTTAATCACATGTTGAATAACAACCTACTTGCTGACTGTCAACATGACTTCAGACCTTTCCACAGCCCCACTTCAGCCCTCCTTTCCTTTACTGACTGAATCAACAAAAATCAAAATAATAATATCCTTACCTCTGCTCTCTTTATTGACCTATCCAAAGCCTTCGATATGGTCAATCACCAGATACTGTTAAATTTACTTAAAACATTCTCACTAGACTCAAGAGCTATAATGTGGTTTTACTCCTATCTTCATAACAGACAACAGGCAGTGCTCTGGCACAGTAACTTATCCAACCACCTGCCCATTACCCTCAGAGTCCCACAAGGTTCTATACTTGGCCCCCTTCTGTTTTCTATTTTTATTAATGATCTTCATACCAGTATTTCCTCTGCAACCTGTATACAATATGCTGATGATTCTACTTTGATTTGTTCTGCTTCATCCCCCTCCAAACTGCACTCTATCACCCAACAGACTTTCCAAACTGTTGAAACTTGGTTCCTAAAATGATGCTTAATCCTTAACCCCAAGAAAACCAAACTGTTACTGTTCTCCCCCACCCGAAAATCCTCTCCTCTCAACTTCTCTGTCTTGTCTAGTAATGGCACTAACATATCACCTGACCCCACTACCAGGCTCCTCGGAATAGAGATAGACAATAACCTATGCTTTGACTATCACATCAACAACTCTATAAAATTAGTTAACAGAAAACTAGGCCCCCTGTATAGAATGAAGCCATTCCTTACTCCACTTACCAGAACTTCCATTGCCCATTCCCATCTGATTTCTTCCCTCCTTTATGCCTCCCCTATTTACACATATCTGTCCAAATCTAACCTCTGCAAACTGGCTGTTGCCTATAACACTATTGCCAGATTTGCCTCTGGCTCTACTTTTAGAACCCACCACTGCATAAACTTAAAGCAATTAGGATGGCTTGAGCTGCAGAATCTGATCTTATATCACCAGCTCTCCTTAGCCCATAAAATCCTCTACAAACCTACTAACACCCCTATACTCGCCTCCCTTATCACGTCTTACTACAACCTTAAAAACCTATGTTCTTCTAACAAACTTCTTATATCAACTTGCAAATCCAATAACTTGGCAGGCAAATCCTTGTTCTCAAACACAATAGGTAAAGCCTGGAACTCTCTTCCTGACAACCTCACTGCTATCTCTTCTCTTCCCTATTTCAAATCCCAACTCAGAACTCACCTCAAAACTCACTGGCTCTGCCCCTGCACTAACCCTGACTAGCTTTCAATGTGCTACTAGTACTTTCAGTTCTCTTTCATACAAATCTTACATTAAATCTTTTCTACTGTCATGTATAATTTGTATACCCTTAGTCTGTAATTAATTTCTAATTGTTGCTTCTGCAAGAACATGCTAATGCTAATACTATTATATATTTTTTTCTCAATTAACTAAATTTGTAAATTCTGATACTAATGTCTATATCTGGAGCTTTTCTCCCCTGGTCTCTGCTGAAAATGGACATATATCCAGCTGGACCAGCCTGGTAAACAAATTTAAAATAAAATAAAATAATAAAATCTCCCCCACCATTACCCAAGACTCACTTCTGTCTGTTGAAAAATGGCTAACCAGTAATGAACTCTTACTTAATCCTAAAAAAAAAAATGTCTTCACTTCCTCCCTAAATCTCTACAACATTGTAAAAACTCCTTCACAGTCACATCTCTGAATAAAACTACTATCTCAGTCAAAACTTATACTAAACTTCTTTGTGTTATTATTGGTGACCAATTTAAGTTCGGCATCCATATTCTACCAGGCCATCAAAAAACAAACCAAAAACTAGGCCTATTACATAGGAATAAAAATATCTGATTAAGGACACTAAACGTTCTCTGGCACAAGCTTTTCTACTGCCTACTCTCTTTTATACTGCACCTATACTCACTAATCTACAAACCAACCTCATGACCAAACTTGAATCTACCTACAATAAAATTGGTAGATTTGCTGGAAATCTTCATTACCGCTCCCACTACTGTAATGCAATACAAAATCTTCAATGGCCAGAAGCTCAAAAGCAACTCTTACTTCCACAACTCTACCTCACTCACGCTACTCTAGTAAATCCCCCCTCTGCCCTGCTTTTTTTACCCTAGTCTCTCCCTATACTCCCTAACACTGTCTCTGCAGTGCAGACCAACATCTGCTGGAAGTCTATAAGCCCATGAAACAAATTGGTAAACTTCTGTAAAGCCATTTAGTTTCTAACACCTGGAATAAACTCCCTCCAGATATAAGAGCTACCACTAGCAGTTTCAGTTTAAAAAATGCTAAAAGACTTCTTCTTCTTCTTCTTCTTTCGGCTTTTCCCGGTTAGGGGTTGCCACAGTGGAACTCCGATCTGCTAATGATTGGCAGTAGATTTTTACGGTGCCAAGGTGCCAGCCCAACGTCCAATCTTCAACGAAGGCACACCCATTCACGCATGTCTTTCGAATGCCACTCAACCGTGGGGAGGACATGTAGACTCCACACACAAGGTGCTCCAGCTGAGAATCGAACAGGAGAACCTTTGCTGTGAGCCTACAACACTACTGCTGCACCACCGCGGCTCAAAAAATGCTACAAGACTACATGCTTAAAATGTGGTCATGCCCCTGCCTCACTCCAGCCTGACGTCTTCCTCCTCATCCTTTCTTTTTCCTTTATCTCTATTAATACTATGTTACTGGTAATCCATACCCCTATTTCTTTTTTCTCTTCCTGCAGACCATCTTCACCAAAATTAAAAACTATTTATTGTCAAATATTAAATGCTTTTTCATATTTTAACTTGTTGTTAACTGCCAAGTGCTAGCTGCAATCCTACTCTCTGTGTATATGTAACTAAGATTTTGTTTAGAAGTCTGTTTACTGTTGGTATACCTTATGAGTTCCCTGTTATTCATTCTATATTTGTATTTGTTTGTTTATGTTTTGGAGCTTTTCTCCTCGGGCCTCTGCCAAAAAAGAGCTTCTTGCTCAGCCAGACTAACCCAGTTAACAAATGTCAAATAAATAAATTTATGCCACCAGAAGTTTATAAGGGAAACAAAAATATTTATAATCATCTCATTTACAAGATTGTTAATAAAGCTGGTCAAATATTGTTTTGAAATACTTTACAGCAGAAAGAAAACTGTGCTGGAGATATTAAACAAACTAAGCATGAATGGAACAGCTGTGTGCTTGAAATACCCTGCAATTATGGGAGTACAGCAGAAAGAGTTATGGTTCAGGCAACACAATATGATGCAGAAAGCTCTGCATGGAATAAGACAAGAACAGGAACTGCAGAGAGGTTGCACTCCAGCTAAAGAGACCAGTTGAAAGAAATGCACAGTCAAATACAAGAAGATGAGAAGAGACACACTAGAAGGGTGGGAAGGGGGCAATCAACTGAAAGATTTATTTCAAAGGGATCATAAAACAAAAATCTACTCTCAAAGGAGACTTAGGCACAACAATGGAGAGAGGAGCAGAAGCAGAGACTTAAGAAGAGGAAAGCCTTACAGAGATGGCAAGAGTTGGATGTTTTGTGTGACTCAGAAGTGAACTATCTGACATGTGAGGGATATAACAAGCTCAGTAGAAGCATTTATGATGGATGGCAGAAGCAAAGACATGGAAAACAGGAATGCAAAAAGGATGAAAGTGACTGCAGAAAAAGAGAAGCAATACATAAGTGGAAGGAATGAAAACTGAAAGGAAGGTGACTGTGGTCAGGGTAAGACATGTATATTAAAAGAAACAAGCCCTTACCTTGTGAAACATTCCTCTGGGAACACAACAACAAAACTTTACAACCAGTAGGAGAAACTCTAGGAATTCCCAGGGCAATGATGGGGTAATGCAACCAAGGGGGGAGGGGCAAGGGTGCAAGCATCCAAGGTAAGTGATATAGTTTTCATAACTATTTAATGATGTAGAATAAACTGCTATAAACATAGGTTTAGTTTCTAAGCCTAAGAATAGATAATTAATTACTGCTGATATAATAACTGGGGGACGTGAAAATTAATATATGGAGAAAGAGAGGAAAAGTAACGTAAAGAATGGTGCATAGCCAAATGGAAAATAAAGGAACACCGGTGGATAAATAGCATAGCAAAGTGATATAAGACAACAAAGAAAGAAAACAACATTGGAATGTCACACAGATGACGCTAAGGCACCAGATCATTCAGCAATAGTGGGGAGGGGAGGCCAATGAATGGGAATGCTGTGATATAACAAGATTGTGTCATTTGTACTCAAATGTCATGCAATATATTAGTGTGAAGGGACAGTGTAAGGGAGCAATGTAAAGCCTTAAAATGTTTGTTTGTAGGATATACCGGTGCACATGCATGAGCCAAAGGCAGGGATACAGAGGCAGAGTAGAGAAAGAAAGAGCATAAGGTTTGGGTCAGAGGGTAGCCCCAGCTGAAGTGTTTTAATAACAAGACAGGGGAAGGAGGGAGAAGTAGTAATTATATCTCATAAGGACTTCAGACAAACATTTCCTCAGTACTATATATAACTGAACCTTGGCTCAAGGATGAATAATGGATACCCCCAGTCATTAACCCAAACTATATAATTTTCTATTGCAATCATCAAGGAAAAAGAAATGGAGAAGAAGTACTTCTTTAGTAACAAAATAATGGAAGACACCATAATAAAAGAAATTACAGCAAACACAAATAGACCTGCCTTCAAATAAACAACATCTAAGCTTGGAAAAATCTTCATTGTCACAAAATATATTCCACCACCATCATGCTTTATTTTATTTTTTTTTCAAAAAACTTTTTATTGAATTTTTAACAAAACAAAACTAAATCAACAACAACAAAATTAGAATACATGTGAAAAATGAAACATTCAGAGATATTTATGAAGATACAATTTGTAAAATGAATGTTTTGTCACAATGCATTTTGAGAATATACATTTAACTATTTACATTATATACAAATGTTAACCAAAGAATGTATCTAGGTAAGTATTAATCTAAAATAAAAATAAGTATAAAAATATAAATGAGACTGAGGTCTACAAATCCCAAAAAAAGTGGCCATCTATACGCTATTAATAATATGTAACACCTTTTCTATAGCTTTGTTAATAAATGTTAACTTCTTGGGACTTTGCACTATCATTTTCTGCGCACTGATGTATGTGTGGACCAAAATTTTAAAATTATTCCAGTTCAATTTGGTACGATCCAACCAATTTTGAGAGATATATAATTTCATAAGTGAACATATGTATATTAACACATGCATATCCAATTTAGAGAGATAAGTATTTGGTAAGTGTAGTAGTGCAGTTTCCCAAGATAAGGTAGATTTATGATATCCCATTTTTGTAAACGAACTTTTAGGGATGTCCAAAGTTTGTGTGAATGATGACAAGACCAAAAATGTGTAAAAGATCTGCATTAGGATGTGAACAACAAGAACATGAGGGCGATTTATTAGAATCAAATTTATTAAGTTTAGAAGGAGTAAAATATGCGTTATTGTTAATCATTAGTTGAGTGTAGAAGAGTTTTTTGAAAGGTGTGTATTCTAATGTAATTTTGATAGCTGAGAGTTTCTGATTTATAGATATGTGAGAGTTGTATTTGTCCCAATAAGTGGAAAAGAGACACACTGCATTATGAATTATTTGATTTATAAGATTATAAGATTTAGATAACATTTTCTCTGGTAGCATGAGGACTTTTAAAAACACTTTATAATTATTAATATCTGTGCTATCTACAATGATGTGTATAAATTTAGCATTAATAACATCTCTCAATTGACGTAGAATGGTTAGATAATTAATATTAACTTTGAGAGTTTTACGTATATTTGAGAAAGATTCATTCTTGTATTGTATCAGATCCCACACAGTAAGATCCTTAATCAGAGGAAAATTTGAAAGATTAAAAGAAATACTATCTAAACTAATATTAGGATTTAAATGGAGAGGTTGCATTAATTGAAATGTATTTTCTAAATTTACAAGTTTTAACAGTTCTTGAAAAGCAATAATTTTTTGTTTTAGAGAATTAGGAATTTTTAACTTATTCATGACACCTAATGAAAGGAAAGGAAGAGCTAGAGGATTGATGTTTTTAGTTAAAATATATTGATACCATAATTTTGTCCAAATAGGATATTGACTATATTTCTCAGTCTTTATATTTAAGATAGTTAATAATTTATTGGCGAGATAATCAAATAATAAAGATTAAAATTGGGAAGACCAAGTCCTCCCTATTTTTAGGTGAGATTAGCTTGATGTAAGAAATTCTTACTGATTTAGGAAACCATAAGAAGTTAGCCAAAGTTTTATTAATTTTTGAGAAAAAGGATTTTGGAATCAGCTGATCCACAGCATTGAATTGAAATAACAATCTGGGAAGAATATTCATTTTATTATAGCTGCTTTTGATAAAAGTGATAAATTTAGCAGTTTCCATCTATTCAAGTCAAGTATAATCAATGACCACACTTTAGCTAGATTATTTTGAAATGTGGAGAGACCATTATGGTTTATATGAATACCTAGATATTTGAAATTTTGAACTATCCGGAAAGTGAGGTCAGGAAATAAATATGACTTGTGAGCAAGTGGATTTATGGGAAGAATATGTGTTTTTTGAGTGTTAATCTGATATCCAGAGACCTTTGAGAATTTTTCAATGGAGCCAATTAGTTTAGAAAAATCTGAGCTGGGTGTTTGAAAATATAATATAAGATCATCTGCAAAAGCGGACAAACAAACTTTAGTGTTAAAAATCCTAGGAATATTATGGAAGGTATTTTGTGTTATATATAATAGTAGAGGTTCTATATATAAATTAAATAGGAAAGGAGATAATGGGCAACCTTGCTTTGTGCCATTAATGATCTTTATATTTTTGGATGTTTTCCTATTGATGTAAAGAAAAGTATAAGAGTTTTTATATAGTATTTTAATAGTGTCTATATAAGTAGATGGTATATTGAAACAAGACATAATGTGAAACAAAAAGTCCCAATTAACCCTATCAAAAGCCTTAGCGGCGTCAAGAATTAATGCATACATAGGATTTGAATTATTTTTGGTAAAATGGATAAGAGCATCAGTTGTCAAGGTATTATCCCATGAATGTCTATGTGACATAAAGCCCGCTTGTTCCGTAGAAATTAAAGATGATAAAACATTTTTTAATCTGTAAGCAAGTAAAGAAGCTAAAATTTTAATATCAATGTTAATCAAGGAAATAGGCCTATAATTATTAGGATCAGTTTTTTCTTTGTCTCTTTTCAGAATTAAAATGGTTTTTGAGGTATTCCAATACAAATCAGATATACCATGAATCATTATATAAAAAAATTTCAAAGAGAAGGGGTGAAAGTTCAGATGAGTAAATTTTAAAAAATTCGGGTGTGAAGCCATCTGGTCCCGGTGATTTACTGGTCTTAAGTCTACTAATAGCTTCCGATATTTCTTTAACAGTCAGAGTGGCAGAGAGTGTATTTTTTTGTCGATCATTTAATCTAGGAAATTTGATAGAAGACGTGAAGTTCACTATCTGTTGTTTATCCCTAGAATTGTTTTCCTTTGAGTATATCTCTGAGAGCAATGATGTAAAAAGCTGTAAAATTTCCTGATCAGTGTTGTAAGTCTTGTTATTATATTTTAGTGACGAAATTCTAGGAAGAGATTGGTTACCTTTTATTATTCTGGCTAATACTTTAGAAGGAACCTGTGCCCATTCAGAGTATGTAGCTAATAACCTTTGCTCTGAAATGGTAAGGTTATGTTGATGTAGAAGTAATAATTCTTTTTGGGAATTCAATAATATTTCATATGTAGAGGAATCGGGCATGTTCTATATTGATTTTCCAAATTTTGAATTTTTAATTTTAACTGTAATTCTTTATTTTGTATTGTTTTTTAAAATATGATGCTTTGTTAATTAATATACCTCTAAGAGTTGCCTTGCATGCTGCCCATTGTATATCTAAAGGGATATCTGTTTTGTCTAGATTAAGATATGTTTCTTTTATTGTTTCAGTTATTAATTTATGTGTGTTTTCATTTGAAAGTAAATTATTATTCAATGTCCAACTATTATATGAGAACAATTTTGGTGTATGTGAGTCCAAACTAATTCCAAGAGATATTCTGGAGTGATCAGAAAAATATCTAGGTTCTAGAGAGTAATTAATCTTCTTATGAGTAAGACAGTTAGAAATAAGAAAGAAATCTAATCTTGACCATGATTTATAACAATTTGAATAATATGTGAAAAAGTCTTTTTTATCATATTGTGTTATGAGAGAGATAGGGTCTGTAAGGTTTAAATCTATTATAATTTCTTCCAAAGCAATGGATGCTTGAAAGTTGTAGGAGGAAGATCTACTAGTACGATCAGTTTCAGGGTTAATGATAGCATTCCAATCCCCCCCAGAACTAAATAATGATCTTTGTAAGAGGATAAAATATTATATATTTGTATAAAGAAAATATGTTGTTGTTCACAAGGGCCATACAGATTAAAAAGTATAACTGGCTTGTCAATGTTGTGAAAACTGGAGATAATGTAACACCATCTTCCATTCACATCATGTTTCACATCTGAAATAGTTCCCTGAAATGTGTTTTTAATTATAATGGCTACCCCGCTTGATTTTGTGCTATTACCAGTTGCAACTATCATTTTAATCCATTTCTTGTTTTTTTCCTTATCGAAATCTTCTTTAGATAGGTGTGTCTCTTGTAAAAAGCAAATATTAGCCTTTGATTTGAATAACAAATGAAATAGTAGGGATCTCTTTTTTTTATTTTGCAATCCTCTCACATTCCATGAGTCAATATTTAGTGTCATAATATTAATTAAAGATATATTACGTATAATTAAGATTTGACAAAATGTAATATTAATTTTAGACCTCAGTATCTTATACCTGTTATATTGAATCATAATGTCTCCCTAAAAAAGTTGTTTTAAAGATTCTATAAAATTTCTTCCCAAGTACCCCAGTGCCTAACCACCCGACCCCTACAAGAGAAGAAAAATAAAAATGAATTATATAAGTGAATTTGGTTAACATTTTCAATATCAATTGCAATGTATGAACATAATAAACTTTGTATAATTGCGTAACTAAACAAAAAAACCTTATTATAATATCAAACATATTTACATATATAACTGAAATCAAGATGTCCAACATGCACAATCCCTACTCACTTATTCCTTGTATAAGCTCCAATTTTGAATAGAATATATAGCAAATTAAAGAAATTCCTCAACATTATATTTCAGATATTAATGAATCAGATTTATGTATTTATTACTACATAAGAAAAGCATAAGGAAAAATAGGTTTGATGTTACCCCATATATATAATGCTTGCTGAACTAACTAATATTGATTGTGTCAAAGATAAATTACTGTTATAACCAAGTATAGGATAGACATATATATAGCATAAATAAAATGCATTGAAATCAAACAAATATTTAAACAGTAAAAACATTGTGATTCATTCTGATGATATTTGTGAACAGCAATAACCATAATGACTAACTCATAGTACAAACATATGAAATTTAGTTTTGAAAAAACATTCATGACTGTACTCCCTTAAGCCCCTTTCAACTTTCATCCTTAGAGCGAATGAATGCATTATTATAAAATTATATAGTTAAGAGATATTTCTTAAATTAAATAAAACAGTAAACTGTTAATATATGCTCTCTGTCATTCTTCTGTATGTCCCCTTAAAGTAGTTTAAACAGAACAATTACCCTTTAGCGTATACATATATCTATCTGTGTCTGTTGTTTTTTGAGGTGTATGTCTTCGTTTAGACTTGCCATTCCATAACTATAATTCACTTAGTACAGTATAATTTTTGTATGATTTCTTATATACATTCCATATAATAGCTATATATAAAGCTTTTCTCCCAGTGCAATCGCTAAAGGTGAGATCTAACCCAGTCAGACTTTCCTGATTAACAAATGTAAAAATAGGTAAAGTAAATATGTCTGAATACCATTTATGATTTCCTTGTTACTGGGTATTTGGATTGTATGTTTTATATGCATTCAAAAACCCGCACACTTAATACATATTTCTTTCAAGGAGTTTCCCTTCAACAAATATTGTCTCTCTCCTTTTGGGAAGCAGTGTCAAAGTAATGAGAAGCACACACATTTAACTGACGCACGTAACATAAAGATAAATATCTTTATGACTGTTGTAATGTGCAATTTTGTTTGCATGTTTCTGTTTTAACAGGGCATATTCCCTCAAAATAACTCTTCTAAGTCATAGCATTTATAAGTATTAACATCACAAATTATGTTTGCTATATAATTGCCTCAAGGAAATATTGGAAAGCCTTATGACTGTAATAATTAGAGCACATCCCTTCTCCATGAACCACCTTTGTATTGAGAGCAAGTACAATCTGACATAGGCAACACAGATGACATTTTAATTAGTCAATATGAGAAATGTATCAGACATTTTCCTGAAGTTCAAGCTGTATCTTTTCAAAGGTGATCTGAAATCTCACAGCCGTATTATTACTATGTTTCAATGAATATGGTTGTGTAATGAATAACCTGGGGTGACAAATATCTTGTGAGACTGGTGCATTTATGGCCATACCCATCATTCAGTATCCAAGCCAACAATGTCCCTCTGCAGAATGATCTGGTTCAGATTTCTCTGCATGGAACAGCATCCTCACTAGCGCACCAGTCATTTAAACTCTGGGTTTCAGGACATCCAGCACACCTTGTCTTAAGGAAAATGACAAGACTGAATCCTGTATCATTCTCCGATAACCCCTACAATGATATCTAAAGATATTCCCCCCTCAGGTCCTGTATAAAGGCCCCTCATTTCTCTTATACACCCGAGAATCACACCATTCACCTTGCAAGATTCTGTCTATTCAGCTCAACAAAGCCACTAGGATATGACTACCTTGCACATCCCCAACTCACTCTCTTCAAATTTGTCATGAAGCGTTCCATTAGTTTATTTAATTAGTGGCTTATCGCACTAGCATAAACAGTCTACACCAAACCCTCTTGTTTTGATGAGACCCAATCAGCTGGTTCCAAAGCCGCGATCAATACCCGACCAACTGTCAACAGATGCAGTACCTTCCCCTCCGAACTTCCATCTGTACATGAATGCGTTTTATTTCTGGAACACTGTGCACCCACTGTGCTTTCCGTTATATGGCCCCAGAATATGTTATAAATTTCAGATTATACAAAATGTGTTAGCTATATATGAGCGAATCGCTCTCTGAAGCGATTCAACCAAAGGGACAACAGAAACAAGTGAAATATTCAGTGTATGTGAATTAGTGCATTTTTCACTTCAAAAGCTATCTCTACCTTAACACTGCGAGTCTCCGCTACAATGGTGACGTCACCGCCGAGCTCGTATCTTCATGAAGGTGCGTGGCTTAGAGCTAGCATCTGTTGATGAGGTAAATAGAAGATTTTCTCTCAGATTAGTCTCGAGAGTCTTAATAACTCCCTCCAAAATGTTTATGACTAAACTAAGGCACTGTAGATGCCTAAACTAAGAAAAAAGAAAAAAAACACTTGTACGCTATTTGGGAAAACACAAATAGAAAATATTTACAATGCTAAATCAACTTTAAATGCCTGCATCTTGCTTGTGAAAAAAAAAAAAGCATACAGGCACATAACAAATTAGCGTTTTTCCCTTTTTCTTCAAGTAAAAAAAAAAGAAATATATTTGTGTTTATATATTTAGGCACTGTACATATTCTTGACAGAAGCAAATATTAGTGGATTTATATCTCTTATTTTCTGTAATAGCCTAACATTTATGAAAAAAAATTGTCATAGTAGCATTTAACATGTTGTAATTAAACTATACATAAAAACTGAATCTCAGACAGTGAGAGAACCACAAGACTTATTTAAGGTCTGAAAGCTGAGTTTGAATTTCTGACTTCACCATAAAGAAAGCAAAAACACTTCCTGTTTTCTAAAGAGAAAAAGGAATGAATAAACATATTTGTGTATATATAAACATTCTAAATACCCTTAATAGGAATATATTTCACAATAAAATAAACTTATTAACTGTATGTAAATATCCTGTATAAGAAGAAACTATATATATATATTTTCAACACATCTGTACCCAAACAGATATATAAAATGTTAGGAAATTGAATCCGGAAGCTTTTTGAATGCTTTAAAAAAAACATCTTTTGCTCCCTTAGGATCAGAACAAATAAACTTTTTTTCATTAAATGTAAAAGACAAAGTGTTTGGATAAGACATGCGAAATCTTATCCCTCTTTTGATTAATTCTGCACAATAGGGAGAAAGCTTTTGCCTGTTTAGTTTTATTTGAGGAGGAAAATCCTGTGAGAATGATAACTTATGCGATTTCCATACAAACTGTTTTTACTTTTAGCTGCTTGCAAGATTTGAAAAGCGTCTTGAAAATTTAACAATTTTGTATATATTATCCTTGGTGAAGAAGCATCTTGACTTGCACGTAGAGCTCTGTGTGCTCTCTCAACAGTTATGTTTTTGAGGATGTTTCACAGTTTAGTAATGCTTCAAAAATACACTTGGACACAGACAACAGGTTATTATTATCAAAAGATTCTGGCAGACCACGAATAATAATGTTGTTTCTGCGGCTCCTGGCTTCTAAGTCTATCAATTTAGATTGTATTTCAGAAATAGTTTTATCTTTGGATTTTAAATCGCTTTCCAATGACTCAATTTTTATCTCCAAAGCTGAGTTACTGTTTTCAATAGTACTCATTCTGTCATTTATTTGTTTTAATGTGTCACCAAAGTCAGTAAATTTTTCTGAAAAATTCTGAATGGCACTATGTATAGGCTTTAATGCTAGCTTTAGCTCATCTAAATAAAAGTTTGAGTCATTTAATTCTTTGTTACTTACTTTGGCTGGTTCAGAAGAATTTTTGGATGTTCTCAATCTTTTGGAGGTGTTATCTTTTTCAGGTGAGTGAACTGAAGAGAATTTGGCCTTCGTGGCCTGAGCATCCATAGACTCCGATTTAGTAGCCATGCCCAGAGGTTAGATGTTGTAACCAGGGTGACAAGTACCAAGAGGATTCTGAAGCAGCAGGTGCCCAAGTCAGATATCTCCACAAACTGTTCTGAGGTAAAATGTATCTCAAAATAA
>NC_056735.1:1318917200-1319137200 GCF_019279795.1 Protopterus annectens
TAACAGAGTACCATCTACACAGGCAACCTCCACCCACCCGCATTGCTAATAAGGGCAGAAAAAAAAATAAAATAAAACAAAATCTACTATCATACCCTGTAATTGCTACTGAAATACTTACAAGAGCTACAATAGGAGACAGGCCTGGCTGATTTTTTTTCTTTGAGACAGTAAGATCTCTGCTTTGTAGCTCAACCCACTCCATTTTCCTTTGCCTACACTTGGGCTCACTCTGCTCTCTTACCCTATCCCATTCCCACCCACCCCCACTTTCATTTCATTCATGCTTAACTAGCCACACCCTCCCCTTCTCATCCAATCAATACTTTGCATCAAGCTTACTGGCTAATTAATCTCTCTATACACCATGAAGGTCCTTAATGCTATTTATTCACACTTCTCACTCAAATCTCAACTAGATATTCTAAACACAGCTTTTTCCTAACAAACTATATTTGTCAACTACAACAATGAGACTCCCCTATTCTAAGTTCCCAATCATCAAATGTAAATTGACACAACTTGCTACTCTTACTTTTTTAATTGTAGCAACCCACATCTCAAACGACCATGCTACCATGCAACAGCCAGATTCACGCCAGGCTACCTCCATGTACAGTAATCTGACTCAGACATCTGCAAACATCACTGTATCACCATCCATCTTCAACATATGTATCCATCACTTCACTCACTATTCCCCACTCACTTATGCCGCCACACCCACTCCACTAAAATATGATAGGCACCTACTTAAATTCATAAAAACACTGGTTTCGCTCACCTCCAACTTAGCTCTCAGTGGCAACATTCACCTCAACCCTGGTCCACATACCAAACCTCACTGTTCTACTACTGCATATTACAAATGAACACAATCCCCAACAATCCCCATTGGAGCAAATCTGACCTTCTAATTCTAAACCTTAATATTAGAAGTATCAGTAACAAAATTTAGGACCTACATGCCAGTCTAGCACTATACTCCCCATACATAGTCCTACTCACAAAAACATGGCTTAAACCTGCCACTTCCAATAATGAGATACTCCCTCCAGGTTACAATATCCTATGACTTGACAGATCAGGGAAAAAGGGAGGTGGTGTTACCTTTCTATATAAAAATCATCTAATGCTAGAAGCCTCCAAACAAAACATCCCAACTTTTGACAAAGCAGAAATATTACTTTCCAAACTTACTCTGAACTTAAATAAACATATTAACTTAATTGGAATCTATATCCCTCCCGGCAACAATACCCTCACATTGGAAAACATACTTAGCTGGTGTGACAAATTCCTACCCCAAGAAACAATTATCCTAGGAGACTTTAATATAAACTGGACAGCCTGTAGTTTTCAAAATCCCACTAATCACATTAATCTGTATAGCTTTACCCAGCTCATATGAACCCCTACCAGGATCAGTAAAACATCCAATAAACAATCCATACTAGACTAGATATTAACTAACAAACCACTTCACATCGCCCACTCTGGCTGTCTCCCAGAATGCCTAAGGGACCATCTCTCAACCTACATAATCAGACAAAGAAAAAACTTAATGAAACAAACAACTTACCAACAAATAAGAAATACAAAACAATTTAACCCCAAAAACTTTATCAGCTCACTAGCCCACTCCAACTGGCTACCACTAAAACATCTTCCCCTGGAAGATACTATCCATCATTTCAATAAAACTTTCCTCTCTATTCTAAACACTCAAGCTCCTACCAAAATCATATGTGTAAAATATAATTATGTCCCATGGCTAAAAAAAGAAACAAGGTCTCTATTAATTGTAAGAGATAAAGCATGAAACCAGTGGTAGAAAATTAAATCCAATACCGCCAAACAGAAATACCAAGACCTCAGATACAAAGCTAAGAAACAAATCAGGCAAGACAAAATACATTACTACATTGATATCCAAACTAAACACCAAAAGAACCCTCAAAAATTCTGGTCAGCATTAACTAACATTCCCCAGCCAGGTAAAACAACTACTCCACAACCCACTTCCTCAAATAATACAGATAATATAGCTACCCAATAAAATAAATACTTTACCAAATCCATACTAGCCTTATCTAGAAAGCAGCCAACTTCCCCAACCCAAGACAGTCCAAGTTTGTCCTAGTAAAGCTGAAACCACCTTCTCCATTCAGCCAGTCTCAGCTGTAACAATAAAAAAATGCTTAGTAAACTAAATCCCATTACCCCTAGCCGCAGACAGTTTACCACCCCAATATCTAACAATAGCAGTCAAAGCAATAGCATACCCAGTTTCAATACTTATAAACCGATCCACAGTTGAACACCAAATCCCTACCTTATGGAAGACTTCCCATATAATTCCACTTCAGAAAGGAGGCAATTATACTGATTTAGCCAACTACTGACCTATTGATATCTTATCCTCTCTGTCCAAAATATTAGAGAGAGTTGTCCACACACAGCTCATACACTACCTGCAAACAAATAACCTATTAACTAAGTCACAACATGGTTTTTTCCTTCCACATCACAGCACCACTGCCCTGTTATCTTTTACCAACACACTAAATCAACACAGAAACAATCACAAATACATATCCTCTATTTTCTTAGACCTATCAAAAGCCTTCGATATGGTCTCCCACAGCAAACTCCTAACCACCTTTTCTTCATTAAACTTTTCCCGGTCTGCTCTTGACTGGTTCCAAGACTATCTGACTGGATACCAGCAAGCAGTACGATGGCAAGTAGACTATTTACCCCTTCTACCCACCACTATTGGTGTTCCCCAGGGCTCCATACTAGGTCCCCTCCTTTTCTCATTATTCACAAACAACTTCCACACCTCAGTCCCACATGCATCCCTAATTCAGCACGCCGATGACTCCACAGTAATTTGTGCTGCCCCTTCTATTCAAGAATTACATGTACTCACTCAAAACTCCTTTTTAGCAATAGAAACATGGCTAACAAATTCCCACCTTATCCTGAACCCCAACAAAATGAAACTTATGCTATTTCACCCAACCCATACCATGACAGCTCCCTCCTCTTTCATTATCGAATCTGTCAACAAAACCAAGATCTGTCCCACTGCCCATACTAAGCTGTTAGGTGCTGAAATAGATAACAACATGAGATTTGATTTCCACATATCTCAAACCATAAAAAAGTGCACAAAAACTAGGTACACTGTATAGGAATAAACTTTACCTCACAAACAACACAAAAACCACAATAGCTCAAACACACTTGATCTCAACCCTGCTGTACACATCACCTATAGTTTCATAGTTTCATAGTATAGTACTAGGCTATCTGCCCTGAGGCATTTGTAAGCCTAGCCATAGTGATGTGGCTTTTGCCACCCCATGAAATGGTACAAAAATGTACAGAATAAATCTAGAATACTGTGCCTCTGTCTAGTAGTGACACAATGAAGGTCCCCTTATATAATATAATTAGTTTACTGTGCCCCTGTCTAGCAGTGACACAGATGTGACCCCTGGGGTAAACTTACGATCTCCCATCCACTCATCAAGATTTCTCTTGAAGAGAGTCAGTGAGGGGCTCTGCCTAATACGAACTGGGATCCTGTTCCAAAGCATGGGAAGCCTCTGGGTTATGAATCTATCCCTCCAGCATGTCCTATTCATACTTGAGCCGAGGTTTAAGTCTTTAGCTCTCGTGGTCCTGATGGATTTGGATTTTTTTGAGGTGGAGCATATCCATCAGATCCTGATCGGACATGGCCTTGTACGTCAGGCAGAGATCACCTCTGAGCAGGCGGTATGCTACTGAATAGAGCTGAAGTTTCTTTAGTCTGGCAGAATAAGACATATGTTGGAGACCCTTGATCCTTTTGGTGAGGTACTTTTGTGGTCTCTCCAGCTGTTGCAAATTCCGGGTAAGGTACATACCAAATGGGGCATTGTACTCAATCATGGGTCTGATGAGGGAGGAATATAGGGGTACAATGACATTCTTGGATCTGGATGTGAATCCCTTCATGATGAGGTGTGCAAGGTAGAATGTTTTTCTAACCACTTTGGCAACGTGGGTGTCAAATGAGAGGTCGCTGTCTACTTGGGTCCCTAGGTCTCTGATTACTTTTTCCATACTCAGTGGGTTGCTGTCTATGTGATAATTTGTGGGTACTTTGTTTTTTCCAAAAGGGATGACTATACATTTTTTGGCATTTAGTTTAAGGCCGTGACTACTGCACCAGTTGTCTGTTTCATTGAGACCTTTTTGTAGGATGTGTGTGTGTCTGCTGGTGTATCGACTATGGCGCCTAGTTTGCAGTCATCTGCGAACTTTGTCAGCCACAGCCCTCCCATGTTTGCTTTAACATCTGAGAAATAAATGCCGAACAAGAGGGGTCCCAGGACAGATCCCTGTGGGACACCACTTGTGACTGGCTTTGAGTCTGACATTGCTCCAGCAATTTTAACTTTATGGGTTCTGTCCTTTAGCCAGTTTGCAACCCATCTAGTGACATAAGGGTTTACTTTTAAGCTGTTTAGCTTATCTATGATGCCTGAGTGGGGTATTGTGTCGAAGGCCTTAGCCAAGTCCAGGTATGCTGTATGGACTGCTTTGCCCTCATCAATGGCTCTAGTGACTGTTTTGAAAAAGTCAACCAGGTTTAAAAGGCACGATCTGCCCTTTACAGAGCCAAACTGGGTGGGGTCAAGTGTCTGTAGGTCCCCTCTGTCTCTGTTTATCAGTTCCATAATGATTCTTTCCATAACTTTGCAGACCAGGCTAGTTAAGCTTATGGGGCGGTAGTTTCCAGGGTCTGTAGAGGCACCCCCCTTGTGGAGTGGGACCACTGTTGCTGTACGCCAGTGTTCAGGTACATATCCCGAAGTAAGGCTAAGGTTAAATAGCATTTTTATGTGTGGGTTTAGCTCCTCTTGGAGTTCACGTAACACGCACCCCGGGATACCATCAGGTCCCATTGATGCTGTGTTTTTTGCTTTGTTTAGGGCGGTTCTCACTTGGACATCTGAGATGACAGGGAGATTACATTCAGCTGGGATAAGTATTTCTTCTTTTGGGGGTGAAGGAGGGGAGAAATTTGCACTGAACCTGTCAGCCAGAATGTTGGCAATATCTGTGGGTTCAGTGTATTTTTTGTTGTTGTGAACCAACTCTGAGCATATCTGAGGGTTTCTGCCCAGGTTTCTAACATAGCTGAAGAAGGCTTTGTGGTTATCTTTAGTGTCCTTAGCGATTTTTCTCTTAAAGTTTGCCTTGGATGTTTTTATGAGAGAACGTAGTTTTCTGCTAATGTTGATCAGAGATGTCTTCTCTTCATGGGATTTCGCTCTGACGTGCAGTAGCTTCCTTCTTTTGTTATACAATTTGTTTATGGCTGAGGTCCACCAGACAGGACGCTTACATTTGGTGGAGAGGGACTTGGATTTGTTCGGGATTGCATGATCCATGCATTCTTGGAGATGTCCATAGAAAGCATTTGTGAAGGATTCGGCATTGTGGGATGTGGTATCCACTGGCACAGTGGGCTTAAAGGATACCATCTCAGCGTTAAGAAGAGTGAAGTCTGCTTTTGAGAAGTTTTTCACTGTGGTCTTTTGTGCTGGGGGTGGAGGTGGGATATGTATATCCAGGGTGATTAGTTTGTGGTCAGATCTCACTAGTGAGGGGTATACTTCTGGTGTGGAGCATTTTATCCCCATGTTTGTGATGATCAGGTCTAGTATATTATCTCCCCTAGTGGGAGAGGTGACTAGTTGTTCCAGTGTATTTGAATTTATGAATTCCAGGAACCTTTGGGCTAGGATATTAGGGCTAGAATAATGTACCCAATCTATGTTTGGGTAGTTGAAGTCTCCCAGTATGATGGTATTTTGTGATACATTCATATCCTCCAATGTCTTCAGGAAGGCTGAGTGGGGTTCTTGAGATTGGGAGGGTGGTCTGTAACATGCTACCAGTTGTATAGCAGTTTTGCCTATGGTTAGTTGCACCTGTATGGTCTCTGATGCTTCATGTGTTGCTACTAACCTGGAGGTGTGGGTGTCCTTTATGAATATGGACACTCCCCCTCCCTTTGTGGTTCGGCCTGGGTTTTGGGGCCGAAAAGCATGATACGAAGTATAGCCTGGTAGCACTGGGGTGCTCTCATAAGCCTTGAACCAGGTTTCAGTTACTGCACAGACGTCGATGTTCTCCATGCTGGGGAGTGCATCAAGTGCCTGCATCTTGAGATTTAGACTTCTGGCATTGAGCAGCATTACCCTTAGTTTTTTTCCATTTTTGTTTTCTAAGGAGGTGGGTTTGTCTTTTGAGCCTTGCCTAAAAAAGGCACTATGGGAGTGGCAAGAGCCTTAGCCAATATCCGGAAGCCCAGTGGTGACAGGTGTAAGCCATCCCTTGCGAAGCAGCGTGGCTTGTCCAACATATCACCCCAGGCAGACAGACATTGGATCCCCTTAGAATGACACCAGTACTTGAGCCAATTGTTAAAGCTGATCATCTTGTCTTTGTATTGTGGTATCATTCTTGGTGAGGGCAAGATGCTGCTCAGGGTCAGGGTCATACCAGCCTGGGCTACATAATCGGAGAGCTCCTCTATGTCTCTTTTCATGTAGTCCAGGGAGGTACGTCTCAGGTCATTCACACCAGCATGGACAATGACGGAGTCATATTTGTACTTGCTTTGGAGTGACCTGAGTGCGTGTGTTATGCGGCGGATCCTAGCTCCTGATAGACATCTCACAGTCACCTTTTCCTTGTTCAGCCTGGTCAGTGGGACATCAGTGTGTCTGACTATGGAGTCACCTATTACTAGTGTATCAGGCAAGGTGTTTGGCCTTAAGGGCTGCGATTGGTCGACACACTGATTTATTGAAGTATGTGTTGCATGTGTTTTGTTTTGAGGTGGTGGATTTTTGGATGTCTGCTTTGGGAGCCTCTGTTGTTTTGGTAAGTTTTTTATTAGAGCCTCTGAGTATGTCTTTGTGTTTTTATGTGTTTGGTTTGCAGTTGTGTTAGGTCTATGTGGGACTGGGATTGTTGTGTGTGTGGTTGCCATCTCCTCCTTTCTGGTCATGCCAGCCCTGAGTTGAGAGAGTTCAGCCTCCAGTTTGGCTATATAGTTGCATCTCTCACATGTATTTGTGTTTGTTGGGAGGAGGAGAGAGTTGTCTGTGTACATGAGACAATTGTAGCATTGTCTCAAGATACCCAGATTGACCAGCTGAACTGGAGAGGACGCCAGTAATCTACCACTCGACATGCTAGAACAGTATAAGGGAGCAGTATACCTTTAAGGGAAGTGGATATTCACAGGGGTGGTAAGTAGATGTAGTGCTTTACTTAGTACGGGAGTGCTTACTTAGTAGAGAAGTATTGAGAACAAGTGCTAGGCTTATACTACAGGGAGTAGTCTGGTTATACTAAGAGTAGAGCTTCCTTAAGGGAAAATTTGAAGAGCAGACTTGGCGGAGACAGGAAAAGTTTAACCTTGTTTAACCGGCGCTGCATTATGCGCATGACCACGCAAAGCCGTGCAAACGTGGATTTTAAACAGTGAACTACAAAAGAGCTAGAAATGGTCCCAAACAACCAATTACTACAGCTTCTTGTGCTGAGGTCACTTCCCCCAAGGACAGGTAGGCTGCTCAAGGCTCCCCACTCCCACTGGTGAGCAAAGAAACTTCCTTCTATCCAAGTAAGGTAATGGACAATACAGGAACTACACCACAGCCCAGAATACAGCAATGCCTGTAAACTGGTCTAAACTAGTCGAGGAAGGCGGGAAAACAAGGATTTTTTGTTTTTGGTAGAAACACACAGAAAATGCAGAAACAGTGATAAATTAGTTACACAGGCTAGCACACTTTAGTGGGCAGCCTCCACAGTTAAATTAAACAAACAAACAAGCAAACTTTCGATCAAATTCGACTAAAATGTAACTTTAAGTGCAGATTTTAAAATAATGCAGCAATCAGTTAAAAACAGTTCAGGCTAGTTCAAGGTAAGCTACAGAAGCTATTTCAAGTGAAAAAAAGCAAAGATACTTAAATCCAGAAGGTAGTCGCTTTTCTGAGTTCCCTGCTGCTAGGACCACTCTGTAAACCCATGTGGAGCTTGTCTGAGCAGTATAGCCAGAAAAAAACGTCCAGAGGCGGATTTTAAACAGTGAACTACAAAAGAACTAGAAATGGTCCCAGACAACCAATTACTACAGCTTCTTGTGCTGAGGTCACTTCCCCCAAGGACAGGAAGGCTGCTCAAGGCTCCCCACTCCCACTGGTGAGCAAAGAAACTTCCTTCTATCCAAGTAAGGTAATGGACAACACAGGAACTACACCACAGCCCAGAATACAGCAATGCCTGTAAACTGTTCTAAACTAGTCGAGGAAGGCGGGAAAACAAGGATTATTTTTTTGTTTTTTTGTTCCTCACCAACCTCAGAAAATCTGTCCTTACAAAACTTGAAACATGTTATAATAAAATTGCTAGATTTGCAACCAACTCAAACTCTAAGTCTCATCACTATAAAGCACTCAGGCAGCTCATCTGACTAGAGTTTCTCCAACTCCTACTTTACACCCAACTAACCATGGCCCAGAAAATACTCTATCAGAATGAAAGACACCTGCCCTGCAAAATCTTCTACAACCATACTCCAGTACCAGAACTTTACGATCCAGTAATAAATCCCTGATACAAGTTTCCACTGCCAATAATCAAGCTGGGGAATCCCTCTTCTCCAACTGTATAGCTGAAATCTGGAATACTTTACCTCCCTGTATAATATCTACCACAACTTCAGCTCAGTTTAAACACTTAGTAAAAACTCACCTATCCAAAAACTGGATATGTCCATGTATGGCTCCTGACTAACCTACTTGTTCCTAATGCTGATACTATATTGGATTCAGTCTTACTAAGCGTGCTTACAAATACAAATGATATGTAGTATTATGTTTAATTATGCCATGTGTCTCATTTTGTATAATTAACTGTCTTCTACTGTGTTATATTTTAATTGTACCTGCATTGTTTTAGCTTACTTTTATGTGGAGCTTTTCTCCCCGGGCATTCGCTGAAAAAGGACTTGCATCCAGCTGGACTTTCCATGTTAGCAAATGTAAAATAACAATAAAATAAATAAAATAATAAATATAAACAAGAATTAAAAAAAGAAAGGTCTAAATATATTTAATGGCAAAACTCTGAGATAGAGAAATAGCACTAAACTGAAACAATAAAATCAAAACATCGGTGTATTTCACTGAGATGAGTGACAATACACTAGTGAAATAAATAATTTTGAAATACGGCCAATGTAAGCAGAGTCTTCAATAATGCAGAAGTTTATTTTAAATATACAATAAACTGTTCACCCTCCCTCACCACCATACTCATGCCTGCTTACCCCATCTGTAACACTGCCTCTGCCCTTAGCCTTAAACCTACACTTTGATATATGAAAATCCCTTTCCCTAACAATACCACTATTCAGACAGATTTGGTCTATTACTTTTCAGGTTTGGGTCTAATGATCAGAAATAGAAGCCACTGTTTTTTCTTTTTTCAATAATTAGGTGTTTGATGCTTTTTTGTTTGGGTAAGTCAGTTTTCAAACTGCTAGCACTGATGTATTGTGTTTTGATGCTTATGCACTTTGAGGTGCTGTCATATATATGTGGATCTAGATGTATCAGAGGTGGGTTCAAATTGTTTTATCATGGTGTGGATGGGAGGAGAAATGGCATAGGAGTTATTCTGAAGGAACAGTATGCTAAGAGTGTTTTGGAGGTGAAAAAAGTGTCAGATAGAGTGATGTTTATGAAGCTGGAAATTGATGATGTAATGATGAATGTTGTTAGTGCATATGCTCCACAAGTTGGGTGTGCAATGGATGAGAAAGAAACATTTTGGAGTGAGTTGGATGAAGTGGTGATGACTGTACCCAAGGGTGAGAGAGTGGTGATTGGAGCAGATTTCAATGGGCATGTTGGTGAAGGGAACAGAGGGGATGAGGAAGTGATGGGTAGGTATGGTTTTAAACAAAGGAATGCAGAAGGTCAGATGGTAGTGGATTTTGTGAAAAGGATGGACATGGCTGTGGTGAATACATATTTTAACAAGAGGGAGGAGAATAGGGTGACATACAAGAGTGGAGGAAGATACACACAGGTGGATTATATCTTATGTAGGAGGGCCAGTTTGAAGGAGATTGGAGACTGTAAAGTGGTGACCAGGGAAAGTGTAGTTAGGCAGCATAGGATGGTGGTTTGTAAGATGACATTGGTGAACAAGAAGAGGAGGAGGAGTGTGAGGGCAGCACCAAGGATCAAATGGTGGAAACTGAAAAAGGGTAATTGTGAGGTGGAGTTCAGGGAAGAGTTAAGACAGGCACTGGGTGGCAGTGAAGAGTTACCAAATAGCTGGGTAACTACAGCAGAGCTAGTAAGGCAGATGGCTAGAAAGGTGCTTGGTATGACATCTGGACAGAGGAAGGACGACAAGGAGACATGGTGGTAGAATGAGGAAGTATAGGACAGTATACAGAGAAAGAGGCTGGCAAAGAAGAAGTGGGATTGTCAGTGAGATGAAGAAAGTAGACAGGAGTATAAGGAGATGAGGTGCATGGCAAAGAGAGAGGTGATGAAGGCTAAGGATAAGGCATGTGAAGAGTGGTATGAAAGGTTGGACACTAAGGAGGGAGAAAAATACCTGTACCAATTGGCTAGACAGAGGGACCGAGCTAGTAAAGATGTGCAGCAGGTAAAGGTGATAAAGGATAATGAGGGAAACAGACTTACAAGTGAGGAGAGCGTGTTGAGCAGATGGAAAGAGTACTTTGAGGGGTTGATGAATGAAGAGAATGAGAGGGAGAGAAGGTTGGATGATGTGGGGATAGTGAATCATGAAGTGCAATGGATTAGCAAGGAGGAAGTAAGGATAGCTATGAAGAGGATGAAGAATGGAAAGGCTGTTGGTCCAGATGACATACCTGTGGAAGCATGGAGGTGTTTAGGTGAAATGGCAGTGGAGTTTTTAACCAGATTGTTTACTGAAATTTTGGAAAGTGAGAGGATGTCTGAGGAATGGAGAAAAAGTGTTTTGGTACCGATTTTTAAGAATAAGGGTGATGTGCAGAGCTGTAGTAACTACAGAGGGATTAAATTGATCAGTCACAGCATGAAGTTATGGGAAAGAGTAGTGGAAACTAGGTTAAGAAGGGACGTGATGATTAGTGATCAGCAGTATGGCTTCATGCCGGGAAAGAGCACTACAGATGCAATGTTTGCTCTGAGAGTTTTGATGGAGAAGGTCAGAAGGAGTTGTGTTGTGTTTTTGTAGACTTAAAGAAAGCATATGACAGGGTGCCTGGAGAGGGGTTGTGGTATTGTATGAGGAAGTTGGGAGTGTCAGTGAAGTATGTAAGAGTGGTACAGGATATGTATGAGGGTAGTGTGACAGTGGTCAGGTCTGCAGTGAGAGTGATTCCCAATTTGGATGTGTTTAAGGTGGAGGTGAGATTACATCAAGGATCAGCTCTGAGCCCTTTCTTATTTGCAATGGTGATGGACAGGTTGACAGACGAGATCAGACAGGAGTCCCCGTGGACTATGATGTTTGCAGATGACATTGTGATCTGTAGTGAGAGTAGGGAACAGGTGGAGGAGACCCTTGAGAGATGGAGATATGCTCTAGAGAGAAGAGGAATGAAGGTCAGCAGGACTAAGACAGAATATATGTGTGTGAATGAGAGGGAGGATAGAAGAATGGTGAGGATGCAAGGAGTAGAGGTGGCGAAGGTGGATGACTTTAAATACTTGGGATCAATAGTTCAGAGTAATGGTGAGTGTGGAAAAGAGGTGAAGAAGAGAGTGCAGGCAGGATGAAGTGGGTGGAGAAGAGTGTCAGGAGTGATTTGTGACAGACGAGTACCAGTAAGAGTGAAAGGGAAGGTCTACAAGAGGGTAGTGAGACCAGCTATGTTATATGGGTTGGAGACAGTGGCATTGACAAAAAGGCAGGAGTTTGAGCTGGATGTGGCAGAGTAATGTTAAGATGTTAAGATTTGCACTGGGTGTGACGAGGGTGGACAGGATTAGGAATAAGTATATTAGAGGGTCAGCCCAGGTTGGAAGGTTTGGAGACGAAGCCAGAGAGGCAAGATTACATTAGTTTGGACATGTGCTGAGGAGGGATGCTGAGTATATTGGGAAAAAGATGCTAAGGATGAAGCTACCAGGTACAGGAAAATAGGAACGTCTAAGATAAGGTTTATGGAATCGGGTGAGAGAGGACATGCAGGTGGTTGGTGTGACAGAGCAAGATGCAGAGGACAGGAAGAAATGGAAACAGATGATCCGCTGTGGCGAGCCCTAACAGGAACAGCTGAAAGAAGATGATGATATGTGGATCTATGTCAGCTGATAAAGTTTTCAGAAACTCGAAATTCATATTGAAGAGACAATGTGTTCAAATTTCTGAAAACTCAAACATTAAAAAAAAAATACACAAAAATCTATTTTTTTGGTAATTATATATACCAACTCCAAGATCACACTACATTGAGGAAAACAGTAAATTTCCTGATACTCGCTGTACCATGATCTCCAAAAGCTTCGGGTTTTCAGCTATTTGAGCATATCAAGCTGATATGAATTTCGAGATTCTGAAAACTCTATCAACTGATAAGGATCCATATATACATCTGTATATATATATATATATATATATATATATATATATATATAGCTTTCTATTCTTATTAATAAAGTTAGGTTTCATCAGGTTACATATCATTAAACTCAAGCTATTAAAACTTGTTTCTTTGAGTGGCTGTTGCAAGGAGAACAGATGTTGAACCCATATTAAAGCCTAACCTGGAGTGTTGATGACTGAAACCTGACTCTTCAAAATTTTATATAATATGGGTGCACATTGAGGGTCAAATATGACAGCAAGTTTGTTGTTTTCTCGCCTTCGCCTAATTAAAGCAACCTCAGAGTTAGTTATATATAATAAGAAAGTGTGGGCAAAAGGCAAATTTTCCTACAAAAGAGGTCAGGAAAATGTTGGGAAAGAGCAACACATTATTGTTTAAATGATGGGTTTTGAGACAGTCATTAATCTTCATGCTCATTCATATTATCTATTTTCCCACTTCATTAGTCCCTCTGGAAATGGAAGGGCCTTAGCCGATGTCCTACAGTCCCCAGCCCTTCTTTCTTCTGTCCTCCCCAATGCTGTTTTTATTGCAGAAACAGGTTTTCTTCCTTGTCCTTGTTTTGATTAACTGGGACTGCAACAACCACCTGTACACACTAGCACTTTCTACCTACCTATAGTTAATGCTACATATATCATTTCTCTTCCAGGCCTGGGTAAAGAGATACTTACTCAACACTCAACAGCAACATTTGTTGCTCTTCCATATTGTTCTACCCTTTCTTTACCTCTAACACTAAATAACCTCTTCTTAAGGGACCAGCTATTTAAAAAATGCATGCCAGACTCTAATACTTCTTTCTCAAAGGTCCTTCTCAAAACAGTAATCCTAGACTTATGAAATACACCTGATTCTTCAGTCCTACACCTCCAACACCTTCAATACCCTCTTTTTCATAAACTTGCAACTTGCATTAGGGTGCAGAGCCGTCAGTGTACCAACTTTACATATCAACTCTATGCACCTGGAAACATTTTCAACCTCCCTGTTGTCAACTGTCATTTCTTCCATTTCTTATCACAACATTCAGTCCCTTCTGTGATCTGTCTTGTAACTCCTTCATCTCCCTTCACATTGTCCACAGTGTCGACAAACTTTCTGTTTCATCCATTTTCTTTCCTTCCCTTGTCAGAGCTGCCTCCCAGCATTCCATAATTATCTTTAGGTAAGTAAATACCTTCTGAACCATCTGTGACAATACCAGTAACTTCTACCCGTCTAGGGCCATGCTGTGTGGCATGTGAAGTATTTACTTTCTTGGCTTTGTACCTAAACACAGTCACTGAAGCCTTTTAGTGAACATTGCAGCATTTCTTGCAGTCATCTACCATAAACATTAGGGATGCAAGAAATGTCACCTAGGATACTACTGCTGGGCTTTTCAGTCCCATCCAGACTTCAGACTTCAAACTTCAGTAACTGCCTTTTTTCTATTATTAAGAGACCCTGAATAGCTTTGTACACTTAAAGTTGCATTCCTTTCTATTTCATATTTTGCACAGAATTCGAGTGCCATTATTTAGCTGTGCAGGAATGAAACTTGTACAAAACTTGCCTCAAAGACATTGGACATCCATTGTTTCTCTTCATTTAATGAATTCTGTCTTTCGTTCAGTCAATATTTGTGGCATAATTTAAGGGACTTAATAGCTTTGCATGATTATTGCTTTTTTGTAACTATTTGGTTGGACTAGTTTACTGACTGTTTTCAGCAATGGCTACAACTTAAAAAGCTGCCAGTAGAAAATCTGACTTTTTTATACCTTTACTCACCTACTATGTAGAGCACATAGGAGAAAGAGGAAAACAAGCCAGCATCTTCTTCTAAAGTCCAAGCATCAAAAATATGCAGAACTAATGTTAAATTTGCATAGCAGATTAAAAACAAAATATCCAAAGGATTCCAAGCAAAACAAAGGGGGGGGGGGGGCGGTGGCAAGAGAATGGCATACCAGTGCATCACTTAAAATGAAAAGTGTAGATTGAACTACTTTGAAGTACTAGTTTTAAAAGGAGACTGCTTACCATAAGTCGGGCTGATCATTCCCATAGTTAAAAATTTCAAAAGATGCATGATTTGTTGCAATAACATAAATGATTTTAGAGCACCATTTACCACTGAAGCCAGCACTATAGCACCAGAATCTATATCCTTAGCTAGAATGCTAACAGCTGACTGTTAGAGTCATTGATCCCAGCTACTGAGGCTACACCTACAGTACCTTTTTCACTTGCTGACATACATCACTATCAGTATAGCTGAGCATGTTGTTCCTAGAAGAGCAGGAGTAACACAGTCATGCATGCTGTTCCTATAACTATAGGTAAGCAGGTTGATACTTAAAGGACCACTACAGCTGGAAACTGAAAATATAAAACATAGTTTAACTCATCTTGATGTTCTATGTAACTCTAATGCCCCTGCGATAGCATAAATGATTATTCAGAATTTTTAATTTGTTTTATCACAAAGTGATCTGAAAAGGGCAGACACAGAGAAATTGTTTTATGCCTTGCTAATGCTTTCTCTGTCCTGTAATGCACCCTGATGTACTATAAAATATGAGATTATCATGCCATATACTACCATGCAGTATCCTCATTGTTTTTACTTTAGCAGCTGTAAATGACAGTCTGTAGTAAGCAAAAAAGATTTTTATTTCCAGAAATTCAATAGGTTTGTGACCCAAGTGGGAGAAGAATAACAAAGGTATTTGCAGGTCTTTGCTAGGCAGAAATCCTTAAAATGTGGTGGTGGGTTGATATAAATGCCAAAGAGACAAATTCTCAGAGAAAACATCACAAAATATCACTCAGACCCATCACACCATACTGGGATGTGGAACAGTACAGGAATGCCACTGCAGAGATCATTTTTATGGAGGAAAACACAGTTCAGGAAAATGAATGTCTTTAGAAGCTTATTAAAGTGAGTCAATTCATAAAGTCACTGAGATCTTCTGATTTTCTGGCTGCATCAGTAAGAATTCCATGTCAACCTGTGCAAATTCCTTTAACATTAGAAGCCTCACTCCTTGGATTCCCTTCCAGATGACTTCAGACTGTTATCATCAAACTCTAAATATCTTCATATGCCAGCTAAAACTTTTTCAGAGAGTAAAGTGCTGCTTCTTGATGCTATTATAGAAGAAGCTAACACTGCCTAGCATATGCATATTGTTTCTTTTTTAAGAAGCTCTTTAACTGATGTCTTTGATGGCAGAGCATTCACAAATGTATATACTGAGATCATATATTTTATTGGGTGTCAAATGTTATTGTGCACTTTTTATTTATATATTGTAAATTGTTTTGTAGCCTTGTTTATCGTTTTATAATGTAACAATTTAGTTATTGAAAATAAATATTTGGCCCCCATTCATCTACCTTTAAGTAATAAAAAAAATGTTTTAATGCATGCATTACAAATAGCACACATCTGTCACTATTTGTTTTATTTGAGATATCTCTTGCTTCTTCTTTGCACTTTACTATTCATAGGTTCACAGGTAGGTGCTAGGGTAGCTGCTTTTTTGGGCCATTTTAACCTACTCAATATCTCTTTTTGTTCTTGAGATAATCTCTCCCATTTGATTATAGATTGGTCTAACCTATCCCATGGCCGATAATTATATATTGCCCCTAATGAAAATAAATGGGATCATACCATAGATAATTAGAGGGGACCTGCATGGAATAAAGCATTTAACAGCTGCCTCTGTCCATTGCTAGTAGGGATACAGTGTCAGTTTCCCAGCCATAGATGTAAGTTGCACTTGAATATGGACAGGGATGGACTTTGCTTTATGGGGATGGGGAGTCTGTTCCACAAAACAGGATCTTCTGCGAGATATACCTGTCCCTCCAAACTGTTATAATGTTGCAGAAGAGGTTTAGATCCCTAGACTACTTCTGATGCCATTTGACTTGCTGATGTGTAGTAAATCCATCATTAATGGGTTGGAGGATGCCTTGTATACCAGACAAAGGTCAACTTTTGGCAATCTGCAGGATACCAAGTATACTGACAGAGTTTTAAATTGGTCCATGTAGGGCATGTTGATTAAGCCTTGTATCCTTTTAGTATGGTATCCCTGTGGGTATTCCAGTTGTTGCATGTGTCTGGACAGATACATGCCAAAGAGGACATTATATTCAATAACTGGCCTAAGGAAACAATTAAATCCCTAGATCTAGACACAATTGTTTTGTTTGTAAGCTGTGCAATATAGAAGGACTCTCTTAAAACAACAGACACATGTTGGTCAAAAGTTAGGTCACTGTCCACATAAGTTTCCAAATTCTGAACAGATGGGTCAACTTTTAGGGATATATTGTCAATGTGGTAGCTTCCTGAGGTAGATGACTTCCTAAAGAATACAATAAAGCATGTTTGGCATTTAGTACCAGTCCGTGATTTTGATACCAGTTATTTATTTGGGACAAATCGATGTTCCCATATGTGAGTCATGTAAAGTGTTTGTCTTTTTCTGTTGATTAGGAATTATTTCATCAGCTTTGAATATTAAGCCCTGGATGTTATTTATTACTTCCTTGAGGAATCTGTGGATTGAATAACATCTTTTTTCAATCTTAGAGGTGACTTGTACAAGCAGTTCCTGAATATGCTTTATAAAGGTGTTTAGTTTTTCCAAGAACTTCATTATCACAGACATTTATATTCATAGAATTTCCTCACATTCAAATACTATTACTGATAAATCCTTTTATATATGAACGTATATCTTTGGTGCATCTGTAAATGCTATTGACTCATAGAATATTACTTTATTCTTTTGTATGTAATATTCTGAACGATTTCTGCCACTACTTGTTTAAATTTTGAGCTGTAATCGAGATCCTTGCAACAGCACAAAAAACAAGCATGAATGAAAGGAATGTGTAGTAAGTACAAGGCTGTTTTATCTCAGAGTATTTCCACTACTTTGCAGTATAATGACCTTGGAATTAGTGTGTGTGTATGTAGATATATATATATATATATATATATATATATATATATATATATATATATATATATATAATTGCCAGTGTTGTGGTGGGTTCTGGGGGCCTAAAATGCTTGGAAAGTGTAACAGTGAGCTGCAGAATTCTCTGTTCTTTGTTCAAATGTCAGTTAATCTTTACAGTGCTGGTTAGGGTAACAGTGAGCTGCAGAAATTTCTTTTATTTGTTCAAATGTCAGTTAATTTTTTATAATGTTGGAACTCACTGTATTGAGTGTCAGAATTTGGTAAGGGTGCCAATATTTACTTACAAGACAGCTGGATGATTCACATAACAGTACTTGAATGTTGGCACATCTGTAAATAGCTTCTTTAATATTTCATAAGTTTGTTTTATGTTCTCAGCTACATCTTTCTTAAAAGCACAGTTATCTCCATACCTCTCAATCTGGAAATATCAAAAATTTGGACAAGGCCCATGAAAAATAGGTACAAATCTGCATGTTGATTAACATACAATTTGCATACATAATTATGTAACCCCGCCCACCCCAATGGAATTGTGAGATACCATGTTTCAAACGCAAACTGAAGAACAGGCAACCAAAATATGGCACCAGAGTCCCCCTGCAGCCATTCCAATGTCCCATTACCTGGCTATTTCACCCCATTTACCATTAACACTAATGTGCATACTGCTTTACTTGCTTCTACAATGATTATTTGGATTTTATTTTTACATTTTGTAGCACAATGCACAAACATTAATAGACATCTGCTAAACAAAGCAATACTATCCCACAATGAAAATAGACTTAGCATTAAAACTTCTCTGCCCTTGAAACTCACATTCATTGAAACAGCATTGAAACACACACCACATCCAAAGAAAATGCATCTGGCCAGTGGCATATAAAGATTACCTTTGGATTGTTTCCAGATTATAGGCCCCTTGCACACAAAACAAGAATGTGTTCTTTAATACACCTTCCTGACTTTATTAAATTATATTCCTTGTATAATACAGCACACTTATTAGACTTAGAGAACATTTTAAATTTATTGTTTGAACATTTTTCCAGTAGGCAATGAAACAAAATGTATGAACCAATAATGACAAAACCATCCAATTTAGAACATTTCCATCATAAAAGACTACTTCCACATACATACACACATACTTTTACAATACAATTACAGGCCTAAAGCAGATGCCATATGCTAACCGTCTAAAAAAACTCCAGCTATACTCTGTGGCATATCGTCTATTCAGAGGCGATCTCTGCTTAACATACAAGGCCATGTCAAACCCTGAGCTGTTGGACATGCTCCACTTAAAGAAATCCCAATCCCTCAGAGCCACATGCTCCAAGGATCTAAACCTTGTCATCACAATGAATAAAACATGCTGGAGGGATAGGTTCCTGACCCAGAGACTCCCCATACTCTGGAAAAGACTGCCCATACATGTCAAGCAGAGCGCCTCCTTGGCCCTCTTCAAAAGGAAACTTGATGATTGGATGGGAGAGAGGAAATTCACCCCGGGGATCATGTCTGTCACCCTGCTAGACAGGGGTCCAGGGAAGTAAATGTTGTGGGAAAAATATCCAGGGAATTGTTATGGCTAGGCTTGTATAGGCCCTAGGGCTGATAGCCTAGTACCAACCTATGAACCTACACACACACACACACACACACACTTTATATATATATATATATATATATATATATATATATATATATATCTATATATATATATATATATATATATATATATATATATAAATAGAATGACAGTAGTGTAAACCATGGGCATCTTGCACAGATTCTCAAACTTATTTTCAATTTCAGTTTTTTGCTTGACTTACTCTGATTTGTTTTATCACACCAGTTCAATAGCTGTAAATGCACAATAAAACAAACTAGGCAAACTGTATGTTTTAAGACTTCTAATTTTTTGTCCAAGTACTGATAGACCCTCTACTACATTCATCCTGAAGCATCAAAACTATCATTGTAATCCAGGTGCTGTTAACTGGCCACTCTTGCTTCTCCACTGTCTGCAGTGGAAAAATGTATGTTTTATCTTGAATGCTGGAAAATGTACTGTACTTGTTTAAAAATATTTTCTTATAATGCAGCACAGAACATAATAATTCTGATTTTCTGTTCCTGAATTTGGGTTAACAATACTTTTTGCTCTTTCCACTGAGGCACAAATGCCCTTTTGCATGACAATTTCTCACTTCTGTTGTATCTGTAGCTATACCCTTGACTTGTTACACCCACCATCTTTAAAAGTACAACAACACAGTACAGTATCAGCAATCCATCTACATACTGGGGGAGTAGAACCCACAGCCCATCAAAAGCAAGTATTTAACCTGTTACGCTATTAACAATGCAAGCAGACTCAGCATAAGCAACACTAAACTTCTCTACCCTGAAGCGCTCAGCTCCTTGTAAAATCCACTTGACACTCAACTGTATCTCTCAACTTTGCAGCACAAGAAATCTGAAAAAGCCAAAATTTATTGTGGGGGGGGGGGACCAAAGCTGAAAAAACAGGGACACATTTTAAACATTGCTTGTATAATTTTGGAATGTTGCTAGAATAAAATATTGTGTTACCACCATGCATTTCACTGACAGGTCTTGAACCCAGGACCCTGTGCACTACAGTCAGAGCAACATACCACTATGTCAGATCAGCAGTTTTCTGAAGGATAAGAAGACCGAAACTTAAATGGCTATCATTTAGTGAATTCAGTTTTCACTTCTCACTATAGCTCTTAACCTCTTAGCACATAAAAACCTGGACAAAGCCAATAATGGGGGAATACAGCCCCCCAAAATAGGGACACATTTCAAATACTGATCTTATAAACTTAGAAAATTGCCAGAATAAAAGGTTTTGTGTTACCATTTATTTCCTGAAGAATATGAAGTCTGAAATTGAAATGCCTGTCATTATTTAGTGAATTCAGTCCTTCACTGATTTGCCACAAAAATCCAGAAAACCACAGAACAGAAATATGAGGAATAAATCTTGAAGTGATAGGTAGGGACTTTAGGCTCTTGTTACCTGAGCCTGGGTACTTCTAGCCACCAGGTATATTCAACTGGGGCATTTTACACACACACACACACACATACACACACACACACACACACACACACACACACACACACACACACACACACACACACACACACACAAAAAAAACATACCTTCCAAACTGCCTCTCCTATAGGCACAGAACGTACCTTCCAAACTGCCTCTCCTATAGGCAGCAAATACCTCCTCTCAGGTCTCTCGCAGGCAGCAGCATAACATTCGTTTCTCCCGCTGGCAGCCCAGCAGCAGCATAACATACGGCAGTATAAGTATAATGTTCTGTTCCCACCCGGAACCATCATTCTCTTGTGGCTTGTACACATGAGCTAGGTAGCTAGCTCAATTCTGATAGGCTGGCAGACCATTTCATGGAGCTGACATCATCACACATGTGATGACATCAGCTCCAAAAGCCAGAACAAAAAATTAAAAATAAACTGCTGGAAAATTCAGAAATTAAGGGGTACCACTCGGGAATCATGGCATCCCATTATTTGGACCCCAAAATTCGGTAAAAACCAAGTAATTCAGGATGGTTGGGAGGTATGGTTATCTCAGGTCTTTGTACATTGCCTGCAATAATAGCAATACTTTATTAGTATTCAACCATTGCATGATTGTACAAATCATCTTTCTTGGCACCTTGTCATATACTTTTTCCAACTATAGGAATGTCCAGTTAGAGTCTTTCCTCATGTCTTCTCAAGTATCTGTCTCACTGAAAACATAAGGTCAGTTGTGCTACATCCTGATCTGAGTCTGAACTGTTCTTCTACCATCTTTCTTTTTACTACTCTCTGTATCTATTTATCATTCACCCTTTCCAGAACTTTCAGGAGTTTGATACCTGTATACTGTCTGTAGCTGTGAATAGCCCCTTTTTGTTGAGCAGTGGTACTAGAATGCTTATTCTCCAGTCATCTAGGATGTGCCTTCTCTCCACAGAGCTATGAGTGCCATCAGGAGGTATTTCATCCTTAGCTCACCAAACATCTTAAACATATCTGCAGTTACTTCATCTGCTGCTTTCCCCGACTTTATTTTCCTCAGTGTTGTTTATATGTCTTCTAGGGTGGGTACCTGATCTTCTTTTACTTTCAGTTGTGATTGGGGCAGTACATCTTCTGTGGGAATTTCTTCATTCAGAAGCTGCTGGAAGTACTCCTTTCATCTGCCTTTGATGTCCTCTCTACTGATGAGCAGGTTGTTGAAGGCATCACTTATGAAGAGTATCTGATGACTGTCTTCTTAAACTTTCTACCTTTAGTTTGCAACCTGATAGAGTTTCTTTGTGCCATCTGCTGAGTCACTCTCCAGAAGCTAGTATAGTGCCTGAGATGCTGTACTCTTTGCTACTGCAACTGCTGTGTTAGCCAATCATTATTCCTTCTTAGTCTGGTCCATTTCTTTTACCTTCTGCTTTTTCCTGTACTACTTATATCTAGAAATTATGATTTCCAAACTACAAATAAATAAAAACAAATGTATAAACTTAGTATGTGTCTATATTTCCCCAGGTAATAACTCAGGGACCCTAGAAGACATCCTCTACTGGCTATCAAATGCCTAACCCAAGAGACCATTATTCTAGGGGACCTCAATATATATTGGAATACCTGCACTGCAGAGACCCCAACCACTCATGTAAACCCACATGGTTTTACACAAATTGTAACCTACCCTACTAGGATCAGCAAGCCTAACAATAAAGAAGGTATCCTAGAATGGATACTAATTAATACCCCCACCACATGTACAAATCAGGTACTCTCCCTGAAGATCTAAGTGATCATTTCTTAATGTGTGCTGTTAGGCATAAAGCTGAATGTCCATATCTACCCACCTATAAAACAATAAGAAATAACAAACATTTCAACCTTAATAAATTCTTAGAAGAACTTAAATTATGCAATTGGTAAATTCTAAAACAGCTACCACTAGGTAAGGCAGTAACACACTTTAATAACACATTATTGGCCATCCTTGACAACCATGCACCTGCACGCTCTATTAGAATTAAAATAAAAATTGCCCCTTGGCTCACTAAAGAAACCAAACTAAAGATCATCCAAAGAAATAATGCCTGAAGCACCTGCTGCTCCTCTAAACCCCCACAAGATCAACTCAAATTTCGACAATACAGGAATGATACAAAAAAATCCATATTACTAGGCAAAAAAAAAATATTTCTGCCATCTACAGCAGAAACACCTCAACAAGCCACAGAAGTTCTGGGCAGGCATTAACAAATTCCTCCACCCAGGGCAATCCAAAACTCCAACCCCCTCAGCCCCAACCCAAATATTGCCAGAGTCCATTGCCAACACCTTCAACAGTTTCTTTACAGAAACCATCCAGGCCCTTGCTAGCAAACTTAAACCCACTTGTCCTAACACTGAAACCCCTAAACCCAGTGACATTCTCTCCTTCAGCTTCCAAAAAGTTCCAGCTTCACTCATTAGAGCCCTAATTAAAAAACTCAAACCAACCACCCTTTCAGCTGACCTCCTCCCTGCAGACTACCTGCAAAAAGCTGCTGATGTTATAGCATTCCCTGTCTCTATTTTGATAAACAGAACCATAACTGAAGCCTCTATCTGGAAAAAATCACATGTCATACCACTCCACAATGTAGGCAGCTCTATTGAGCTGTCAAACTATAGACCGATAGCTATCCTTTCCCCTCTGGCTAAAATTATGGAAAAGTGTATCCATAAACAACTTTTACACTACCTTATTCAACATATTCTTCTGGCCAACTCCCAGCATGGATTTAGACCACAGCACAGTACCACCACAGCCCTCCTCTCCTTTACTAATGTCATAAATTCCAACCGTAACAACAACAAACTATCATCTGCCCTGTTTCTCAATCTTTCTAAGGCCTTCGACATGGTTAACCACAAGCTACTCTTACTTACCCTAAAGAAAAAATCCCTAAACAATCATGCCATACAGTGGTTTCAATCTTATCTTAGTGGAAGATAGCAGGCTGTCCCTTGGCAGGACAGACTCTCCACCCTTCTCCCCATTACCCTTGGTGTCACGCAAGGCTCCATATTAGGTCCCCTTCTTTTCTCCCTCTTTATCAATGACCTCCACACTGTAATCCCAGATGCAACCTGTATGCCGATGTCTCCACCCTTATTTGCTCAGTCTCTACTTCTACAGATCTCCTTAGTTTAACCCAGGAAAACTTTAATTCAGTGGAAAGCTGGATCTCTAATCAACAACTGATATTAAACCCTAATAAAACAAAGCTATTGCTCTTCATCCCTACTCGTAAATCCTCTCAACCTTCGTTTATTAGAACATCTAACAATGGGACCATAATCTCACCAGATATGTATACCAAACTCCTGGGTATTATAATAGACAACAACCTCAAATATGATATGCACGTAAACCAAACTATTAAAACCGTTAATAAAAAATGTGGTTCCCTATACAAAAACAAACCTTTTCTCACCCCTCTAGCTAGGACTGCCATTGCCCGTACCCATCTGCTTTCAACTCTACAATACGGCTTGCCAATACTCACTAACTAGAACAAAACTGATCTCAGCAAACTCTATAGCTGCTACAATCAAATTGCCAGGTTTGTCACAGGAACTCCCTACAGGACCCACCATTGTCAAAACCTTAACCTCTTAGGATGGCTAGAACTCCCCAGGTTAATTCAATATAATCAACTTACTTTAGCATTCAAGGTTATTAACCATTCAGAAAAAACACCCTCCCTTAAAAACATTATCCATCCCTACAAAACACTAGGCCGCTTTGTTCCACTACAAAACTTTTGGATCAGTCTGTTAAAGCTAACAACCTATCTAGAGAATTTTTGTTTGCAAATACAGTAGGCAAAACCTGGAATTCACTACCATCTGACCTTACTCTGAACCCCTCCCTTAATCAGTTAAAAAAAAATCTAACCTAGTATTTTAAAACTTATTGGTTATGTCCTTGCTCTAACCCTGACCAAAGCCTAATCTATTTCCATATCCCTGCAATTTTTTATTCACAGCGACTTATCTCTTACACTAAAAGGTTTGAAAAGAGAAAGAGTAACATCTCTGCAGATACTCTGTATATAGCTGCACCTATAGGTTTGATAAGAGAAACTGTAACATATTTGTATATATTTCTGAATATAAACTGTATTCTTCATAGGTTTGAATTGTGAGACTGTAACTTGTGTGTTAATACAATATGTTTGTGCATAAGTATATTAATACAACATGTTTGTGCATATACTGTAACTTGCTTGTCTTTGTCTGTTTGTAAGTTTGAAGCTTTTCTCCCCAAGCCTCCGCTGAAAATGAACATGAATCCAGTCAGACTATCCCGGTCAACAAATGTAAAATAAAATAAAAATAAAATATTGATGACTTCCTGGACTTCTGCAGCCCTCCACCAGCTTTCCTTATGTACCTTATGTCCATCCCTTGCTTGGCCATGTATCTGTTCTATAGTTCTCATGCATGCTGTTTTGAGGTGCTGCATTCTTTTTCAGTTTCACCTATTTCCTCTTCTTCCTGAGGTACTACAGCCCTGAGTATATCCTTGAACATGAGTGCTTTCTTTCCATTGAACTTCCACAGCATCTGACAAGTCTCTGTTGACCTTAGAGCTTTCTGTCACCATTGCTTGTAGCTGATTATGGCAATCATTGGTTTATGGTGTGGGACAACAATTTCACTGTAGATCACTTTGCAGTCACTGATTCTAACCCACTGCACATTATTTCTAGAAGGAAGTCTCCCTGAGTTGCATGCTTCTTTGTGATTTTGTGACTCTCTCTCTCTTGCTCAACAATGTTTTACTCACCCTAAAGCCATTTGCCAGACTACAGTCAAAAACGGCCTCTCCTTCTTTATTCCTGTTGTCCCCACCAAGGTGGACACAGACAGGCCTCATATACATTTACACAATTGTTCATTTTTTTCTGAATCAGTTTTCTGACTCTCCGGCATTAGATTTTGAATCATATTTCTCACCTGTTACTCTTATTTTACATTTCTGTTATTTACATTGGAATATTTAGCAATTGTATAATTATGTTGTCATACTATTCTTGAATCTGACCTCACAGCAAAAAAACTTCAGTTATATTTGTAACACCTTACAAGCTTTCAGTTACTTGTGTAATTACTCATGTGAACATCAATGTTGCGGATAAAATACCAAATGAAGTCTAAGCAGTCTGTACCTTTATGTTAGTCTGACTCCTTTTTCTCTCTACGCATGTTCATTTTCACGTCCCCCATCCCACAAGTCTTGGTCTTGAGTCCCTTTATTCTTCACAAAGGAGGACCTTCCTGTGCTGAGAAAGAGTTGATAAGAGGGGGACATCATATAGGTATTGATGGAGGAATTTTGTGTCCTCGCACTCATTTCTTCTGTCCCTAACATCAAGGTACAAATGGCCTTATTTCAGTGGCTTTAGGGTCCAGCTTCACCCTCCTCATGGAAGAGCTATCTGTGTTTGAGACCGAAACTTTTTCCAAATGACTGAATTATGTGACTCTCTTCCCTCTCCCCGAAATCCACTTCAAGTTGGACACTGGCTATGGAGCATTTCCTGTTTAACCTCTAGCCCCAGTCTTAGTGGCTGCAGCAAGGACTCACATCACTACAAAAGTGTCCTGGACATGAGTGTTCATACATACATGTAAGATACCATCACTGGCTAGGCAGTGCCAAGACATTATCTCTGCTTCTGTCTTTATATCTGTTTCCCACTAGCCTCCTATTGTTGACATTTGGGCAGTCAAATGGATTGGCACTGCTCTCTCCAAGATGAATGAGCTGGCACTAGGACATCCATCCCTGACTTTCCTACCTAGCTCCTTCAGAGCCTGCGCCACTCTTCAAACTTAGATCATCTGGGTTGTAATCAGGGATTCAAAACTCTAAGCATGGAGCTGGGCTTAAGATTCTAGCCCTAATCTGGAGCTAATCAGGGAAGTAAGAAGGGTCAAGCTGACCCAGTGATTGATGAGAGGCAATGAGGTCAGCTGATGGCAGCTGCTTGGGAGAAAAACTAGAAAAAGATATCTTGAGACAAAATATCATATACTTCACCTCTGTCTACTTGAAAGGTAATGCATACAGTGTTGAATTTAAACATTTATTTCCAGTACACTGACTTGTATTCCTGCTTTAGTATATGATGTGCTCAGAAGTATTTTCATATTACACTTTATCAAAACTTTTCATTTAATAGCACTGACAAATAGCTCATCGCCTTTCTTCTTTTCAATAATATGTACAATCTTTTCAGCTCACTTGCTTTTGATCATTTTAAGAAAATAACATTTTAAAGTACAGTAAGCATTTTAAAGTAATCTGTAAATGTGATTAAAAGCAATGCAGCACTTCTACTGTGTGAAGCACAATTTAAAATAGCACCTTCTTTTGTTTGCCATCTACTTTTGATTCTCACATCACTGGCCAATACTGCTCCAACACATCCTGACTTTGCCATTCATTTTTATCTTATTACTTGATTCATATTTACTTTACAGTTCAGCTTTTTTTCTCATTTTCTTGTTTTAATTGTGTACTAACAATTTCACTTTATCAGCAGTCATCTAGAGGTTTGAATAAAGTCAAGTCTGTTTCCCTTAACAGTCTGCCCCTTGTGTCTCCTCATTTCTTCTATCACACTGCAAGTGAACTGAGAACTTATTAAATTCAGTTATATAGCTCAATAACATAAACGTGTATCATTTTAAAGAAAAAAGCACTCAATAACTAGTAAATTGTTTCTATGGCTACTAATATTCTCTGTGTTCTTATTCTGTCTTACTTCTTTTTAAGCAAAGCGAGAACTGCTTGCCTTCAATGTTTCTTTCCCAGTGCCATACTGGAATACATCACATTGTATATCTTCAGGTTTCTCAGTGAATTGTAGAAAAAGGAAGATTTATTAGTCACTATTCACACTCGTGCTTTGTATACTTGTATTCCACAGGAAGATGGAATGGAATGGAAAACTGACAGTCACATGGTGGGTGAAGTCAATATTGATCAGGTTTTGTGCAATATTTTTTTCACATATGAAGGTGCTTATTACCACCAAAGGAGAGGGGTGGTGATGGGTGTGTACATGGCCCCAAATTATGCCAATTTAGGCATAATTATGGCTTACTGGGAAACATACATTTTTTCATGCACAGAAGGATATAAGAATGTTTTTTCTTATTTTCACTTTATTGATGGCTTGTTTTTTTTATATGGAAGGGACAGGTCAGTGAACCAGGGTCATGTTTGGGCAGTATGAATAGAAGTACAGAATGTTTGCTAGTTTCTTACAGTTTTCACAGGATTAAGGTTTCTTTCTTGGACTTGGGGGTGCAAAAAATGTCAGTGAGAACAAATTAAGCACTACAATTAGTTATAAAAATGTATCTAGCAATGTGTTCTTACTCCAGCATGCATCCTACATACATTAAGCATAATATTATAAAGGGTCATTCGGTAAGGCTTAAAAAAATAGGTAATTTTATTCAGGTCTTACCAAAAGATTTACACATAGGGGATACCCAGAAGGAATTGCACAAAGCATTATTGAGCAAGATAATAGCAATAAAGACAAGGGGAATGACAGTCACAATAAGTCTAAAGAATGGCCCTTTTCCACGCCTTTAGTTTTTTCTTTGGATAGTGTAGCTATCAAAAGGGTAATAAACAGAAACTGGAGAGTATTAGATGTTAGTGAAGAAGTTAAAAGTGTAGTAGGTGAAAGACCATGTTTATTAAAAAGAAGGCCAATAATATAAAAACTTATCTTGAAAGAGAGGTGAAAGAACATCATGAAGTAGCTGATAAAGGATCTTATAAGTGTCACGACTGCTCCCAATGCAGATACATATTGGAAAGCCCATATTCCACTGACACAAGTATGGAGAAAATATATCCAGGACCAGGATATTTTACATGCAGTAGAAAATATGTGGTATTTTGGGCTAAGTGCTGCACCTGTGAGGCTTTTTATAAAGGAAAACAAAACAGTGTAAGAAACTTCTCTGTGTGGAAGATTTTCAGTCCATATATTTCTAGTTAATCACTGTATATTAATCAGATCAGACAACAGTAGTAGAAGTAGCGAACGTAAACTCGTCTTAAGTCAAAACAAAACAAAACAAAAAGTAATAATAGAAAATATATAATTGTACAGCATTACTAATTATTCAAAAGTAATCCAAGCAAGTCAGGCAGTCTGTTTCCAGTTAAAAATCCTCTATTAAGTACACAGACAAGCGATCCAAGTGAAACAAAAATTGAGTAATCTATTACTCTAAAACATTACTCTATTTTTGTTTTACTTGGATCGCTTGTTCAAACTCAAATCTTGTTGCAACAAAATCTGCAGATTTGCAACCAGTTCTAAGAACTCATCCCATCACGGCCACTCTCTACACAACCTCAACTGGCTAGAACTCCCCAACCATCTAATATACCTACAACTTACAACAGCCCACAAACTCATATTTAAACCTACAGAATGCCCTTCTCTAGCCAAATATCTGATACCCTACACACCCAGCCGCTCCCTGAGATCCAAAGGTCAAAACCTCCTGCAGGTGCACAAACCCTCACACCCACCTGGCAAACTACTACTATCGCACACCATAGCCAAACTGTGGAACTCAATACCCCCCACTACATAACTTACCAAATCATAACAACTTCAAATCCATGCTCCTCTCCCATCTATCAAATGGGTATGTCCTTCACATGCTCCCACCCAAGTCACCCCCACCACTTAATCCTCACCTATTCATTTTTCTTTACCATACCTAATGAAATTGTCATACTTTCCCTCTGAACATCTTATTTAACAATTTTATGCATACAAGCCTCTATTTTATCTTACACATATTCACAAATTGACAGCCTCCTAAACATAATGCAACATATACTTTACTGTAAAACTGTGATTCTTGTACTGCTTGTACTATGTAATTTATCATGTCTATTGTAATGTATCACTTTCTGTATATTGTAATGTTGTGTATTTTCTATATTTTTATACTATGTACTGGAGCTTATCTCCTCGGGTCTCCACTGAAAAAGGGCCACAAGCCCAGCTGGACTAACTCGGTCAACAAACAATAAATAAATAGATAAATAAAATGGCTCATTAAAATCCTGCCTCTTAAACCTCATTCCTGCTCTGCATATATTGTTCCCACATTTCCCATTTTTCATACGTGGTTTGCTCTTCCATTTTCTAAAGATCCCAATTCCAGTTGTTTTATCTCTGTTACTATATTTACTACTTCGAGTAAAGTTGGTTTAGACTTTGATTTCCATTTTCTAGTAATTGCTTTTTTGGCAGCCACCATAATTAGACTCAGCAAGGCTTTACTGTGTCTAGGAAATTCTGATTCTGTATCATAACTCAAAAAAATCATCTCCCAAGTCAATCCAATCTGCTCACCCAGCATCTCTGACAGAGCAGACTGCAGGGAACGAAAACAGTCTGCCAGCTCATTACACTCAAAAAAATATGTTCTCAGCCACCTCTTTCTTGCCCATTACACCTCCAACACTTACCATCCACCTAAGGAAAAATTCTTTGGAGTCTACTTGGGGGTATAAAATACCTATGTAAACACTTTCAGGCAAAGATCCTAAATCTTCTAGACTTTGTTGCATATTTGGGAGATGTACATATATCTTCCCATTGTCTCTTTGTGAATTGCTTATACAATCTCTCTTCCCAATGCTTTCTAAGCTCTCTGATTGATTCCTATAATTATCATGCAGTATTTCATATGCTTTGCTAATTATTCCTTTTTTAATGGCAGCTTCTGTTTTAGATTCTATTAAAAACTCTTATCAGTGCTGGTCTTTCATTCAGGAGCCCCCTATTTCTTTCTATTTGCATGTACTCTTATATCAATCCTTGATAGGAAAGGCAATCTGTAACCTGCAGTCCAAATTAATTCTTGCCCTCTTCCCATTCTATTACCTTTCCCTTTCTAGTTATTTGCTCCCAAGACCATGGTTCCTTTGCCAGTTGTCACCAATAACTTCCAGCCCCTCTTGCTTGTTATTTGTATCCCTGACCACAGTCATCCCTATTGTCAGAATCTCTTTTCTCCATTCTCGTGCTGGTTTTGCTCTTAGAGTACTACCTGCTGTTTTATGAATATAATACTCTGTATGATTTCCCAGTCTCTCCTTATTTCTCGAGTTTCCTCCCTGTGTCAGCAACATCACTTTCTACTTTGAATTATAGTTTTCTGCTTATGCTGTGTACACAAGCCTTAACCATGTTGCTGTAAAATACTCCCTCAAATTTGGTAATCTTAGTCTGCCTTGTTCTATTGGAAGAATCAGTTTATCCCACTTGTCACTTGCTGTATTCCCTTTTCAGATAAAATCTTTCAGCTCTTTGTTAATTGCTATCCACAGCTTCTCCTCTGGTTAATAAAAATATGCCTGACTTGTGTATAAGACTAAAGGGACTAAAAACATTTTAATGGCTTGTATTTTAGTATCCATAGCCATATAGCAAAGCTTCCACTTTCTCAATTTTTGTATTATCTTCTGTTTAGTCTCTTCCCACATATCCTTAGCTGCAACAACAAAGTAATTTCTAATCCATACTCCTAAATACTTCATTTTATTATGTCCCCATAAATATGGACATTGTCGGACCAATTTGTGTGTGGGTACATAATTTACCGCTATTGCCTTTGTTTTAGCTTAATTAATTTTTTATCCCGAGAAGATTTGAAACTGTCTTAAAATATTCCACAACACTGTAATGTCCCTTTCTGGTTTTGCCATGTATAAAATAATATCATCTGCAAATACAGCCAGCTTTTCCTGACTTCCATATCAATTATATCCTTAAAATTCTGAATCCCTTATTTTCTTGGCCAATGGTTCTAAATATAATGCAAACAACAAAGGGGAAAGTGGACAACCCTGCCTGGTTCCTCTAATCAAGCAGAAATTATCAGAAATTAGTACCTGAGATCCCTCATATATTCTTCTAATCAACCTTATAATTGTATCAGGGAAAGCAAATGCTTCCATTGGCCTGCTCATGAAGTCCCAGTCTACTCTGGCAAATGTTTTCTCTGCATCAAGACCCACAAATAAAAGTAGTATTTTCTTACATTCTGCTTCCCTCTGGACCATCAATGTTCTGTTAATATTGTCAAATGTTTGCCTCCACTCCAGAAAACCACACTGATCCATATCTATCAATTTTGGTATCACTTTTGTCATTTTTTTAGCCATTGTAGACATAAACACTTTATAATCATTTTAGTATCAGTTTAGTATTGAAATGGGCCTATATGAAGCTGGATCCAATGGAGCTTTACCCTCTTTTGGTATTACAGTTACCACCACCTTCTTCCAGGATGCTGGTACTTCTCCTCTTAAAATATTGTTAAACAAAACCTTCCAGATCTTTATCAGTTTTTTCCCTCCTAATTTCCAAACTTCCACAGGAATATCATCTTTTCCTGGGGACTTTCCTGTAGAATGGTTATACATAGCCATTTTTATCTCATCCCTTCCTTTTCTATTAGTAACTGAGCCTCACCTACCTCTAACCTGGTCATATGTAATTCTTCCATTTTCATTTCCATTTGTACCTTTTCTTGATTTCCATATTTCTCTGCTTTATACAAACTTTCATGAAATTTCCAAAATATGTCTAATACTTCTACCAGGGTCTCTTGTTATCTTCCTTGTTATAGGCTCCCTTTCTGTTGCCTCAGTTGTGGTGCTAAAAGTTTTTTGTTCTCTAGAATTATTATCAAAAAACAGTTGCTTAACAATAATCCTTCTAAATTTGTACACATTGTTGAAGTAATTCCTTACTTTCTGTATAGCATTCTGCAGTTGCTCCTTTGAGAGATTCCCCCTATTTGCAATACTTTAACATTTGTTAATCCCTCTAAATAATTCTTGTTACTCTTTAATCATATGTCCCTTTCTTTTAATTCCAGCCTAGTTTTAAACTCCACTTTAATTTTACCCCACTCCCTTGCTGAAAGCTGATGATTTCTCCCAGAATTTTCTTAAGTTCCATTATAGCAGTTATAGGGGGGATATAAATGCATGCCAGTGTAATCCTCCTCCCCAGCCGGTAGTTTCTTAGTACTATGTATGTAACATTTGTTAATCCCTCTAAATAATTCTTGTTACTCTTTAATCATATGTCCCTTTCTTTTAATTCCACCCTAGTTTTAAACTCCACTTTAATTTTACCCCATTCCCTTGCTGAAAGCTGATTATTTCTCCCAGAATTTTCTTAAGTTCCATTATAGCAGTTTTAGGGGGGATATAAATGCATGCCAGTGTAATCCTCCTCCCCAGCCGGTAGTTTCTTAGTACTATGTATCTTCCATTATATATTTTTTCCTCTTCAATTACTATTGGAGTTCCTCTTGCTATTAATATAAGTACTCCTCTTTTTCTTTGTCCCAGATATTCCACTGAATAACCATCCTGAAAACTTTTTTTTTATCAAATTCACATGTTCAGTTCTTTCCAGGTGTGTCTCCTGTAGCATAACTGTTTGCACTATATGTTTTTTAGTATAATTCACCACTCTTTCTTTTTTTATGTTTATCTGTAAGACCATTCAGATTGAAAGACATTATAGAAAGGCATCATTTTCTTATATAGTTATTATTACCACCTTTTATGTATAACTGCTTTTTTGTTAATGTATAGTTCTTTTAAGTTACATGTATAGACACTGTTCAGCAGGTTAGTCTTTTATACAGTTGTTTCTTATCATACCCACTTGTACCTATGCTACATCTTACATAACTTTGTTTTTTTGAAAACCCTCAAATAGAATGAACAACCCTCTCCAAACAAACTCCTAAAACCTATTAACTTAATAATAACATAAAAAACTATGTACATCTTCAAATATTGAAGTTTTTACTTCCTATAAGAACACATATTCTAAGTTGATAGTTACACAGCTAGGCTAAAGTTAACCATAAAGAAAGGTTAGTCATGTAATATGCATGGTACAGGCTGTGCTACTAGTAAGTGCTATTTGATTTTATATGTCTTTATTGCTTTCCCAGTTGAGAAAACACTGGAATGCTTTCAGTAAGCACTTTCTCCAAGCCATTTTGCTTTATCAAATTGTCTTCTAATAACATGCAAACCTGATACAAAACTGCTAAGGATACCTTGTTTATCAGGAAAAAAGCCTTACCATATTCAATATTCTTTTTCATTTACATGCTTTGAAAAACTTATTACTGGATAACGCCTAGGGTTTTAACCCAGTCACAAGTATGGGTAAAAGTACACTGATTTTTCTTTTGCCACATCCTTAACCAGACCCTTCCTCTCTTACCATCTCCTCCTCTCCTCTTTTCTTTTTTTTCATTGCAGTGCCTACATTTCTTATAACTGAACAAAGAAAAAGAGAGAAGGGTGAAAAAGAAAAAAAAAAAAAGCACCTGTTTATATTAATATTTCCATGCATTTTAAACAGAGAAAACTTTACTTCAGGTCTTATTGGTTTTGTATTATCTTTAAAACTGTCACACCTGGGAAAACCCTTGATTGTTTTCAGAGAACGTTACGTCATAGTTAATTTCTCTGTTCTTATTATTTTATTTTCCCTCAGCCAATCCCCTTCCACCAAACTGTCTCCAGTTTCTCTTTATCATATTGTCTCCATGGAGACATGAAGATCAGCTGCAGAAATGCTACTTATAGAAAAACAAACAAAATGACGAAGAAGCAGGGCAGATAGTTCAAATGTTTAATAATCTAATGCAGTAAAAAACAAGTGGGTAAGCACTTTTACATCCATATGATGCTTCATCAGACCTCATAATAAATTAACATCACTTCCTACTTTTATATGCATCACATCCTATTAATCAATTAACTTCAAGTAATAAAACACTTTAATCTTATCTTGTACACTAATTTATATATAAAACGTTTGTGTCCAAAAAACAATTAAAAATGTATTTAAAAATCTGAAATATATATAAATATTTATTCAAAATGCATATATATTAAATGAAACGCTAATAATATGACTAAGAGACTCTTTGTCATGTTAGAACAATAGAATTCTGTTATTTGAACCTCCTGGCTGCTAAATAAGGCTTAATTGAGGCCCTGTCATTCAAACCTGGGACTCAATCAGCCTGTAATTCAACTATCCACTTTAATTCACTTTGTTCAGTTAAATTTTTCACATCACCCAGACGTGGATTCAACATAATACATTATATTATCAAAAATTCAAAACTATGAGCTTCATAGGATATAACGTGCTTAGCTAATGCACTTCTTTCACCATCTTTATTACGAATAGCAGCCAGGTGTTCCCTTATTCTTTCACACAAATATCTGTTAGTCATACCCACATAAAATGGCTTACATTCCGTACATACTGCTAAGTAAATAAGATTTCTTGTAGCACAACTAGCCTCAACTTTAAAACCATATACAACCTGAGTGACTGGACGAACAAATCTATTATTCAAACTTAGATCATCACATATATTGCATTTATTACATTGTTTTAAGCTCCCTTTAATGCTACTATGCTGTTTTCGGTCATTAGGATGGCATAATAGCCTTTTTAAAATTTTCTTATTTTTAAAACCAAAAAAAGGCATATCACCTATCAATTCTTTTATGTCTCCATCAGACCATAAAATAGACCAATTCTTGGTTACAATGTCACATATCATATTAAAATTGCTAGAATACTGTAACCTAACAGGTATTACCTGCTTCCCATCCTCTCTCTTTCTATAACTATATTGGTACTTATATGAATTGCTATGTCTAAGTACGTCCATACTATTAAGCATATATGGTTTAGCTGTGGTATTTCTTAAATCTCTAACTTGTGCAAACCCTTCTTTAATTTCTTTGGGAAAATAATTGCGTTCAAGAAGGTCTTGTTTAAATTCATCCATACCAGTATTAAACTTATCATCATCTTTATCTAACCTTGAGATCCGCATACCTTGCCCCTTTATAATATTTTTGTAAATATGGGATAGATGCATGCTATCCCTTGGTAGTATATTGTTCCTATGACATGGTTTCCTATATAGTTGTGTAGAAACATTACCATATTCGTCTTTCTCTATAGCTATATCAAGGAAATTGATCCTGTTTGTTAATATCACGAGTAAATTTCAAAAAAACCTGTACTTGTATTTAGATAAGTTATAGACTGTTCTAGTTGTTCATTTGACCCAGTCCTTAATAGAAAAAGGTTGTCGACAAATCTCTTATATAGAAAGATCTTATCTGTATAAACATCATGTTCAAGAACATTATTTTCCTCCCAATATGCTAGAACTAAATTAGCGTAGCTGTTCGCACATGATGTGCCCATAGCTACGCCTAGTTGTTGTAAATAATAAGTCCCATCAAACAGAAAAATGTTGTTCTCTAGAATGAGTTCTATTAACATGAATATGAGATCTATGTAGATCTCATCATAAGTACTGTTAGTACACAAATATTTCTTCACAGTATCTATGAGGTATCACTGTAAACAGAGAATTTATGTCTAGTGTAACCAACAAACAATCATTCAATTCCTGTTCATGGCCCATCACTGAATGAGAGAGGTCACATATAAATTGCTTAGTGTCCCTCAACACGTCTCGATTTCTTAAGGACTGGTCTTAGGTTTTTCTATACATATACTGACATAGGGTGAGTAACCCATTCTTGTCCTGAAACTATTGGCCTAAAGGTCGGGTTCTGAGCATCCTTATGCAATTTCGATTGACCTTGTAAAATAGGAACAACAGGATTAAGCACTATTAAATAATCTAATAACTGCTTTGAAATTATCTTACTCAAAAAGCAGTCATTCAAAGTCTTAAAGACATAACTGCAAAGTAAATTTATATCTGAGAGTGTTACAGTCTTATAAACAATCTCATCACTTAATAAATCTAACATAGAATTCTTATAAAAATCAGCATTTAAAATAAAAATACCCCGTCCCTTATCCACTGGGAGAATGGATATGGAAGTATCATTCTGCAGCTCATTGAGTGCTTTATATTCATTCTTATTCAAATTATGAAACTTCTTATATGTATGTTTAACATCTGACACCATAGTATGTTTAACTTCCATTTCGCAGACTTTACAGAAAGTTTCTAATGCTGCATTTAGTTCAGGCACATAAACACTTGTTTTCTTAAACATGTCCCTAGGCCCATCATCTTTAAACATAATCTTAAGCATGACATTACGAGCAAAATTTGTAATGTCCAAAATAGTATTTACATACTCAGTCTCTGAAGCTGGTATAAAGGATAGGCCTTGTAGCAACAAAGTTTCTTGATGTTCAGTCAAAGGACGATCAGATAAACTGAATACTAGTGAATTCATGTTGCCTTCTGCTCCCACATCCATTTGATAGTCTTGTTGGAGCTCCTTTCTCGCGAGGGTACTCTTCTTTTCCTTCCTCGACTTCCTAGACATATGTGATGTTCTAAGTTTGAATAATAGATTTGTTCATCCAGTCACTCAGGCTGTATATGATTTTAAAGTTGAGGCTACTTGTACTACAAGAAATCTCATTTATTTAGCAGTATGTAAGGAATGTAAATCATTTTATGTGGGTATGACTAATAGATCTTTGCGTGAAAGAATAAGGGAACACCTGGATGCTATTCGCAATAAAGATGGTGAAAGAAGTGCGTTGGCTAAACATGTTATATCCTATGAAAGTCATAGTTTTGAATTTTTGATAATACAATGTATTATGTTGAATCCACGTCTGGGTGATGTGAAAAATGTAACTGAACAAAGTGAATTAAAGTGGATAGTTGAATTACAGGCTGTCGAGTCCCAGGTTTGAATGACAGGGCCTTGATTAAGCCTTATTTAGCAGCCAGGAGGATCAAGTAACAGAATTCTATTGCTCTAACATGAGAAAGAGTCTCTTAGTCATATTATTAGCATTTCACATAATATATATGTGTTTTGAATAAATATTTATATATATTTCAGATTTTTAAATATATTTTTAATTATTTCTTGGACACAAGTTTTTTATATATAAATTAGTGTACAAGATAAGATTAAGGAGTTTTATTACTTAAAGTTAATTGATTAATAGGATGTGATGCATATAAAAGTAGGAAGTGATGTTAATTTATTATGAGGTCTGATGAAGCATCATATGGATGCGAAAGTGCTCACCGACTTGTTTTTTACTGCATTGGATTATTAAACATTGAACTATCTGCCCTGCTTCTTTATCATTTCATTTGTTTTTCTATTGGATTTTTGGTTCGAAGAAGTCGAAGTTTACCAACAGTGGCTACATTTTTATTTCTGGTCAAAAATGCTACTTAACATACTTACATGCAACTGCTAGAAAAAAAGCCTCATATTATTCAATATTCTTTTTCATTCACTTGCTCTCTCCCTTAAAACAAAGGTCCTTAATCAGTCATTTCCCCATGCAAAAATGAAAAAAAGCACATTAATTTAAACTTTGCCATACCTTTAACCAGGCTCCCTTTGTTTTTTTGATCATTGCATTGCCTATATTTCTCAAAACTGTATAAGAAGAAAAAGAGAATATGGGGAGGAAAAGAAAAAACACCACCTGTTTACAATACCCATTACACTTAAAAATAGCATGCAAAGAAAACCATGCACCACATATGCAGTACTATTAAGAAAAGAATGTTTTCTTTACTTACAGTTAGCATTCTCTCCTCTCTTCCCCTCCCCAAAGCATTTTTAGAACATTAATAGCATGAAATGGGGCATATACTTTAGAGTCCCCAACACAATAAAAACAAATTTTGAAAAAGTCCAATATTTCCAGATTTTCTTGTTCTGTCATATGTCAAAAATATAATTATTGCATTGTAATCCCACATTAAGTTACTGATTTTATTACCGTTCTTCTCCATCAACCAAATCCTGTCTCTGCTTCATTTCCAATGTACTGTTGATTCTTCTAGTCAACTCTCATGCTCCCTTCCTTCTCTCCAACATCTTGCTTTTCTGCTGCCCCACTGATTTCTCCTGTTTGTACAGTACTTGACAAACAATCTACCCACTGCCTTCCATTACTGGACCTACCTGGCCTCTAAGGACCGCCTGATCTACTTCTGGCTTTGCCAATTTGGACCATCTTGCTTTTCTGCTGCCCCACTGATTTCTCCTGTTTGTACAGTACTTGACAAACCATCTACCCACTGCCTTCCATTACTGGACCTACCTGGCCTCTAAGAACTGCCTGATCTACTTCTGGCTTTGCCAATTTGGACTATCTTGCTTTTCTGCTGCCCCACTGATTTCTCCTGTTTGTACAGTACTTGACAAACACTCTACCCACTGCCTTCCATTACTGGACCTACCTGGCCTCTAAGGACCACCTGATCTACTTCTGGCTTTGCCAATTTGGACCATCTTGCTTTTCTGGTGCCCCACTGATTTCTCCTGTTTGTACAGTACTTCACAAACACTCTACCCACTGCCTTCCATTACTGGACCTACCTGGCCTCTAAGGACCACCTGATCTACTTCTGGCTTTGCCAATTTGGACCATCTTGCTTTTCTGCTGCCCCACTGATTTCTCCAGTTTGTACAGTACTTGACAAACAATCTACCCACTGCCTTCCATTACTGGACCTACCTGGCCTCTAAGGACTGCCTGATCTACTTCTGGCTTTGCCAATTTGGACCATCTTGCTTTTCTGCTGCCACACTGATTTCTCCTGTTTGTACAGTACTTGACAAACAATCTACCCACTGCCTTCCTTTACTGGACCTACCTGGCCTCTAAGGACCACCTGATCTACTACTGGCTTTGCCAATTTGGACCATCTTGCTTTTCTGCTGCCCCACTGATTTCTCCTGTTTGTACAGTACTTGACAAACAATCTACCCACTGCCTTCCATTACTGGACCTACCTGGCCTCTAAGGACCGCCTGATCTACTTCTGGCTTTGCCAATTTGGACTATCTTGCTTTTCTGCTGCCCCACTGATTTCTCCTGTTTGTACAGTACTTGAAAAACAATCTACCCACTGTCTTCCATTACTGGACCTACCTGGCCTCTAAGGACCGCTTGATCTACTCCTGGCTTTGCCAATTTGGACCATCTTGCTTTTCTGCTGCCCCACTGATTTCTCCTGTTTGTACAGTACTTGACAAACAATCTACCCACTGCCTTCCATTACTGGACCTACCTGGCCTCTAAGGACCGCCTGATCTACTTCTGGCTTTGCCAATTTGGGCCATCTTGCTTTTCTGCTGCCCCACTGATTTCTCCTGTTTGTACAGTACTTGACAAACAATCTACCCACTGCCTTCCATTACTGGACCTACCTGGCCTCTAAGGACCACCTGATCTACTTCTGGCTTTGCCAATTTGGACCATCTTGCTTTTCTGCTGCCCCACAGATTTCTCCTGTTTGTACAGTACTTGACAAACAATCTACCCACTGCCTTCCATTACTGGACCTACATGGCCTCTAAGGACCACCTGATCTACTTTTGGCTTTGCCAATTTGGACCATCTTGCTTTTCTGCTGCCACACTGATTTCTCCTGTTTGTACAGTACTTGACAAAGTATTTTTAACTTTTGACCCATATTGTAAGACAATACCTGTTGATTGTCTTGTAATTTTTTGCCACTGAGTCAGGTAATCCAGCAGCCAGACTCCTCTCCCTGCCTAGTATCACCTGATAGTCCTTTTCCCCTGTTACTTTTTCTTTCCCCACCTATGTATCCTTGTCTTGGTTACCTTCTGTATCTTTCCTTCTGCCCACTAGGTGGCAGTACAATCCAGCTTTGTGCCCTCGCTGTCTCCCCCACTTGTGCTTGCTTTAGCTCAATATAATTCTCTTTTCTTCTATTTCTCATTTCTTGCCCTGCTGCTTCACCTCCTAGCCCCTACTCTTCTCATCCTTTACCTACTTTAGACTATATCCACTTCTAGCTTCCCTGCTTCATTATCCTCTCTCCCACACCATACCTGCTCTACTAGAAGCTACATACTTGTTACTCCGTCTCCTTCTTTTTTGCCCCTTACTGATGGTCTCCTCTGAATCCTCCACCCCTTGGTCTGACCCGCTCCGTTCCCCCTATGGGCTCACTCCGCACCCCTACCCTACCCCCAATTCCCACCCACCCCCAGTGCTGTTAAACTTAAACATCTCTGATTACACCCACTTAACTACTCAGCCTATACCATTAGACTACTACTTATCAACCCCACCCCTTCTCCAATTCTCTCTATAACTAACCCCACCCTTCAATAAATTTACTTTTCATCCCTCTACTTCTCTATTACCCCTCCCATAAGTCACCTCTCATCTATTCTACCTTAAATTTCTCTTATCTTTACTTTGTTTAACCCAGTATATAATCTCTTAACCCCACTATCACAAATGACCTTCTTACTTAACTATACCCTTAAGAACTTTCATCTTATTACTTCTTCAATAATATTCCTAACTTCACCCTATGCCCTAACCTACTATAAACATCACTCTTTAATTAATAATGAACCTTCCCATCAACAAACATTACCTATCACTCAGCTCAACTTCTTCTCCCATAGTAATATTACCTCTTCTTCAGTTTACCTACTCCCAAGGTTTCATAGATCTTCCCATGTTACTTACTTCTCCAGCAAGATAAGCCCACCCAAGTACCTTAAAAGCATAAAGACTTTACTAAAATATCCCACTCAACTTCTATTAGATGGCGATATTCATCCTAATCCAGGCCCAAACCCTCCAATCTACAATAACCCACAAAACAAAACAACTAATTGTGTCTCTACCTCTATAAAACTAGGTAATTCTCTTAGAATAGCTCATCTCAACATCCGTAGCATTAACAATAAACTTACTCAACTGCATGCCCTCTTACAGGTGCATGCATTTAATATCCTTTGCCTTACAGAAACTTGGTTGAAACCCTCTACTCATGACCTAGAAATAACCCCACCTGGATATAACATCCTAAGATGTGACCGTACCACCAAGAAGGGTGGAGGTGTAGCTATCTTATACAAATCTGAACTTCTAATTTCATGCTTTAATGTGTTACTCCCCTCTAATACCAATGCAGAAACCCTTACCATTAAACTCCAACTTAATAAATCTAAATCTGTTTATATAATCTGCACCTATATCCCTCCAGGAAATAATATTAACACTCTTGAAAAGATTCTTAGTAGCCTTTCCACCCTACTACCTCAAGAAACTATTGTACTAGGTGATTTTAACATTGACTGGACTACCTGTAACTCTCCTAATCCTAACTCCCACATAAATCTTTATGGCTTCACTCAAATAATAAACACCCCCACAAGAACCCACAAACCTAGTAATAAAGAAGCTACTCTTGACTGGATACTTATAAATAGTCATCCTGAAACCTATACTTCAGGAACACTTCCAGATGACCTTAGTGACCATGTACTTACCTATATAACAAACCAAAAGGCTCACACACCTATTAATAACACATTTATAACCTATCATTCCAAAAAACACTTTAAAGCAGAGAACTTTCAGAACGAACTAAAGGCCTGTAACTGGTCACCTCTGAAACAACTCTATCTAGATGAAGCAGTTTCTTACTTTAATACCAAGTTCCTACAAATCCTAGATCTCCATGCCCCCCTTCGCTCTTCCTGAGTTAGGACTAAAACAGCCCCATGGCTCACAAAACAAACAAAGGACAAAATACTCCTACGGAACAAAATATGGGCCAGATGGAGAGCCACTAAGAGCTCTGCTGACCACCTATATTTTAAACAGCTAAGAAATGCAACCAAGAATGACATTGTCTTAGACAAGAAAAACTACTATCTCCACCTTCAACAATCACACCCAAATAACCCTAAAAGGTTTTGGTCAGGCATTAATAAACTTCTCCATCCAGGACATACCATAACTCCAGCCCCATCTTCAGTTCCCCATAGTAACCCTTTGCAAATAGCAGATGCCTTTAATAATTACTTCACAGAAACTATACAAACTCTTGCAAACACAATATCTCCCATTTCCCCCAGCACTTTACAAAACACTGACAGTTCAGTGCCTCCCTTCCATATACAACCTGTGCCAACATCCTTTATTTGCAAACTCCTTCAAAAACTCAAACCTTGCACCCCTTCTGCCGACCACCTACCAGCAGAATACCTTCAAATAGCTTCCAAAGTCATAGCATATCCCATATCCATCCTTATAAACCGAACAATCATAGAAGGTAACATCCCATCCATATGGAAAGTCTCCCATATAATCCCCTTATATAAAGGAGGCAAATCCACTGATATCTCCAACTTCCGACCAATTGCATTACTCTCTCCACTAGCCAAAATAATGGAAAAATGTATTCATCATCAACTACTCCAACATCTGCTCCACAATAACTTACTTGCCAACTGTCAGCACAGCTTTATGCCCTTTCATAGTACAACTACCACCCTTCTATCTTTTACTGACTGCATTAACAAGAATCGAAATAATAACTCTCTATCTTCTGCACTTTTCATTGACCTATCAAAAGCCTTTGATATGGTTAACCATGACTTACTAATCAATGTCCTAAAAGCCCAATCTCTTGACCCACAAGCAATACTCTGGTTTACATCCTATCTAAAAAATAGACAACAAGCAGTGCTCTGGGACAATAATCTCTCCACACCCCTCCCTGTAAACATTGGAGTCCCTCAAGGCTCTATCCTTGGCCCTCTTCTATTTTCCATCTTTATTAATGATCTAAATACTGCTGTTCCTCAAGCCACATGCATACAATACGCTGATGATTCCACCTTAATCTGTACTGCTAAGTCATCTATCTCTCTTCAGACCCTTACTCAAGCAGTTTTTAACACCGTTGAAAATTGATTCACCCATCACTACCTCCTCCTCAACCCTAAAAAAACAAAATTATTACTCTTTGCCCCCACTCAAAAGTCACCAGAGTTCCACTTCACAATTATCTCTAACAATGGAACTACTATTTCCCCTGACACTACTACTCATCTACTGGGTATAACCTTAGATAATAACCTCAGCTTCGACGAACATATCAACAATACTATACAGACTGTCAATAAACAACTAGGCTCTCTGTATAGAATCAAACCCTTCCTCACACCACTAGCTAAAACCTCCATTGCCCAAACTCACCTAACTTCTACTCTATTCTATGCTTCAGCTATTTACATCAATCTATCAAAACACAATCTAAGCAAGCTTGAAACCAGCTATAATAACATAGCTAGATTTGTCACTGCCACCCCTTTCAGAACCCACCACTGTCACAACCTTAAACAACTTGGATGGTCAGAACTACAAAACCATCTACTGTATAAGCAACTGATTATCTCACATAATATTCTTCATCACCCAAACAATACCCCAATCCTCTCCAACCTGATCTCCCCATATAGAAATCTTGCAACACTTCGCTCAGCAAATAAGCTATTAATCTCCAATATTAAATCAAACAATAAAGCTGGTGACTCACTTTTTACTAACATTGTGGGTAAAATCTGGAACAATCTTCCTAGTACACTCACGTCACTCTCATCCACACCACTCTTCAAGAAACATCTCATCCACACCACTCTTCAAGAAACATCTCAAAGAACATCTGAAATTTCATTGGCTTTGTCCCTGTTCTAAACCAGACTAAATCCTACCTTTTTCCCCTTAATGCTCTTTTTTCTATACCCCTTCCTTCCAACCTTTGTCCCCTCTACAGCTTTAATCAATAGAATCTAACCTTATTCTAGCCCTTGTGATTCTTGCCTTCTTCTGCTCTCTCTCTTTCTCTTTCTCAGACCTACTAATCATTATTTTCAGAATACTGAATGTTCTTGTACTCAACTGTATTTTAAACCTTGCACAGCCTGCGAGCTATTATTCACAGAAACAATTTTTGATTCTCTTAAATCTTTTTTAATTTCTTTGTTTTTGAATTTAGTCATTTTTTAACTATTGTAATCTTTTTTTGTAATTTACTAATGCTTGGAGCTTATCTCCCTGGGCCTCTACTGAAAATGGACATGTATCCAGCTAGACTAGCCCAGCCAACAAATGTAAAATAAATAAATAAAATAAATACTGGAAAACGTTTCACAGAAGAAGAAAAAGCAGAATCTCCTTCTGTTTCACATCTCAATTTTTGTTGGACAAACTTTTGTATTTCCTCCTTAGCATGCATTTCATCAAAAATTATTTTGTGCCCTCCAGGGAAGAATACCTTGAAGACAGCTGGATAGAGCAGTTTGAATCTCACACCTGCGTCTCACCATTTTCTGAAAAGTGGAATGAATTTACTTCTCTTTTGCCTGGTGTACAATGAGTAATCATTCTCCACAAACACTGCTATCTCACACTTTTAGAATTTTGTTCTTCTTCCACAGTTTTGTTAGAATCAACTCCTACTGCTGGTAGGATTGCATCCTTACTATTATAGGTCTAGGTTGCTTTCTTATGGCTAGGTTTGAAACATACACACAATAGGCCCTTTCAAGTAACAGTATCTGCTGTGGAATACCAGTCCCATTTCTTATTTGTGCTTTCATAAAATTAATGCAGCCTGTTCCTTCCAGGTTTTCAGGTATAGCTGAAAATCTTGGGTTCTCCCTATATGATCTGTCCTCTAATTCTATTATTTTTTGAAACATCTCTTCCTGAGCAGTCTCATATTCAACCAGCCATTTTTTCAGCTCTATCATCCTCATCTGAATATCTATTTAAAACTTCATCCATTTGTTCCATCCTTTTGTTGTTTCTGTTGATATACTTTACCAGTGTTTTGTTTATTTTAACCAGGTCTGTATACAGTTGTCTTATATCATCCTGTAGGTTATTGGAAGTCATGTCTGAAGATTGCATTACTTTTTGCTGAACCGCTGCAGAACTCTCACCTGGCAGTATTTCTTCCTCACTTTTTGTAGCTGATTTTTCCAGGTTGTCTTTGTTTCTTTATTCCTGGCATCCAGGCAGTGTACTTACTAGCCAGTTACTGAAATTTACCCATAAAACAAGTCTACTGGCCTTCTCTACTGAGTTTCTGTTTTCACACTGGGAAAGTTAAAAACAAGCTGTTACTCATTGTGTAATCTTGGAAGTTGATTGATGGTTTGTTTCTTGCCTGGTGCCAGGATCCATCAGATCTCACATGCACTCAAGTCCTTGAACAAGTACCAGTAGGAATCTGTCAAAGTTCATGCCACTGTCAATGACTTGAGATTAATCTCCCTGGATTATATGAAGAGAGAAATGATGGAGCTCTGACTGTGTCCAAGACAGGTAGAAGCTTAGCATTGAGCAGCATTCTACCTTTTCCAAGGATGATGCAGCAATATGAGCAAAAAATAATTCACTTCAGTAATTGGATTATAGTTGTGGTGTCATTCAAAGTGAGTCCAGTATTTGTCAGTCTAGAAAGATATGATTAACAGACCATGCTGCTTCACCAGAGATTACCTGCACCTGTCCCTTCTAGGGTTTCAATTATTGGCAAAGACATTATCCACACCTATAGTGCCATTTTTAGGCATTGCCAACCCGATAAACCTACCAACCTAATGAAACAAGCAAAGGAAAATATGACAGTGTTTCTGAGCAATGCTAAGAGCCTGGACAAGAAACTTTTCTTCCTGCAAGAGCTTCTCACCCTGGAAGACATTGATGTCTGTCTAGTGACTGAGACATGGTTTAAAATAGTGAAGAACACTCCTGTTGTGCAGGGCTGTAACACCATGCACACATTTAGACCAGATATTGTGCAGGAGGGGAAAAAGTTGGAGGTGTATCAATCTATATCTAGAAGAGACTCACATCAAGGCTGGTAAAGCAGCATGATGCACTAAAACTTCTTCATATTCCATACCATATATTAGGTAGCTATAGAACTCCTTGTATGAAAAGAGAAAGCCACAATGTCTATCTACAGGAACTAGAAACACTCAAACCCAGTAGCATTTTCCTTGGTGATCTAAACTATCCAACTGAAGACTCAGAAACATACACCACCACTAGTACACAAGCACAGAGATTCCTGGACTTTGTCAATGCAAATGCCCTTCAACAATTAGTCAAAGTGCTCACTAGGGGGAATGGCATCTTAGATTTTGTCTCTTGTGTATCTTCTTCATTTAAGTCTGACCATAAAGCAGTCACCTTCAAAATAAAACTGAAACCAGAGATCCCTTCCACCCAAGGTACCTTTAGAAATTTCTTCAAGACAAAATAGGTAGGCCTGAGAGATACATTCACGAGTTTCAAATCCTCACCAAACCCAGTCAACTCCACTGAATGCATAGAAATGTACACCACCACCAAACTGTACTAGTATGTAACAGCTGCATAGATGCAGCTGTACCCTGCAGGAACAAGTGCAGGGCAAACTCCAGAAGCAAACCCACATGGTGGAACCATAACATCAGCAAGCTTTGTAATGAAAGGAATAAGGAACTTAATAAAATCCAACAAATCCAAATTTGAGGCCAAATCAACTACCCAATCCAAAGACAATCACAAGACATTTTTAGTTATATCCGCAATTTCAAAAGCACAATGCAGCAATGCAATGAGCTGATTGTGAATGACGGTACCTGCACTGAAGCTGAAGATTTCATGATCCTACTGGCCAATAAATTTAGCTGTAATGTTACCTCTCTCCCACCTCCATCTGTCTCTCAAGAAATACCTGAAACTGTCTCACCAAGGGTTGCCACCTTTTACTGTGGCTAAAACTGGACTTAGGCCACATCCGTTGCATCTCCCATAACCCATCCCATGCCCCACCCATTTTCCACCCACTTTGTGATATCACCATAATGTCAGAGGTGCAGGAACACCCTCTTCATCCATTTGTGATGCCTTTTTCTGTGGATTTACAATGCTTTTTTTTTACAAAAAGTATAGTAAATCCACAGATTTAACAAACTCTGCTAGTCTGTTTCTTTTTTTTAAACAGAATACTGGAGTTTGTACAGTGTTTTCTGGACTACAGGACAATTAGTTTGATTTCCAGACAGTTCAGGAAAAAAATGGATAGATAGCAACACTAGGCTCACCTCCAACTATCACACAAGACCAAGTCCTAAAATTGCTATTAGAAGCTAAAAATACTGCATCGATGAATTTTGACAATATCCCGGTAGGCATGCATGTTAAATATCATGAAGCATGATTTAGCTACACCCCTAACAACACTTTTCAATCTCATACAGGTTTTGTACCAAGCAAATAGAGAACAACTGCAGTCACCCCCACATATAAGGCCGACCTTCCACAGACCTAAACAATAATGGATCTATAAGTCTGACCAGCCTGATATGCATAGCCATGAAAATACTCATCTTGGAATTAATCAATCAGAACATAGGAAACCTTCAAACACAGGACCTGTCTCAGTTTGGATTCATCAAGGGCAGGCTATGCTTACTCAACTTGGTGATTTTTTTTGAAAAGGTGACTAAAGCAAAGGATGAAAGCAAAATGGTACATAGCGCATACCTTGACCTGATCAAACCTTTGTCACAATTCTCCACTCAGGCATAGTGGAAAGCTAAATAAACTGGGAATAAACTCCTATGTCACCCACTGGATTGCAACTAACTCACAAATAGGATCCAGATAATCAAAATAGGGGAAGCTGCCCACACAAACAGACCGGTTACCAGTGGAGTCTCTCAGGATCCTGTGCTGTTTGGCATCTACTTTTCTGAAGTAAAAAATCAATACCAAAGGGCTCTGGCTGAGTAAGTTTGTAGGTAGATGACTGTAAGCTAGGCACAGTCATTGAATCCCCAAATGACTTACCTATCCTGCAGGAAGGTTTGTCTCAAATAAATAAATATGTGGTGTCATAATCATGGTCTGAAATTAAGTGCCAAAAATATACATTACTGTATCCTTTGGAAAGCCATCTAGCCCAGGGAATTACCACATTGACAATTCTCAGTTAAGAATTAACCTAGTGGTTCTAGCTTTGGGAACTTATGTGGACAGTGACTTAACTTTTGGCTAACATTGTCTGTTGTTGCATGAAAGCCATTCTGTATTGCACAGCTTATTAAAAAAAAGATTGTGTGTCTAGATCTAGCGATGTCATTGACCCACTTTTACTCAGTCGTCATTAAGCCATTCATTGAATATAATGCCCACTTTGGCATGTATTTGCCCAGACATATGCAACAACTGGAATGTGCACAGAGATACTTTACTAAAAGGATACAAGGCCTAAACAGCATGTCTTAAATGGACCAACTCAAAGCCTTGCCACTATAGTCAGTATCCTACAGACCTCTAAGAGGTGACCTGTGTCTGTAATGCAAGGCATCTTATGACCCATTACTGATGAACTTACTGCACATCAGCAAGACAGATGGCATCATAAATATTCAGTCCAGAGGTCTAAACCTCGTTCTCAACATCAAGATAATAGCTTGCAGGAACAGGTATGTTTCGCAGAGGCTACCTCTGCTGTGAAACAGACTCCCTATCCATATAAAATCGTTTAGGGAATAATTTAATACTGATAAGAGTCACACTAACATAACTTATGGATAAAGACAAATATAATAACTTGAAATGTAAACAATCTGACTACTACAATAAAGTTTGAAATAGTGTTATGTTTTTAAGAGTAAAACACAAACTGTTATGATTCATGAAACAATTTATTCATAAGGGAACATGAAAAGTGATAAAAGAAGTAGGATGGAGGGTTTCTTTAAGGGTGTTGAATGGGCAATATGAGTACTAATGCTAATACTTAGAAAATTAAGCCATAATTGTAAAGGAGCAGAAAGTGGACAGATTAGGCAAATTTGTGTTAGTTAAAGGAATTAGGCAGAATAGAAAAGTTACTTTTCTCTATATCCATCTTAAGTCTAAAATGAAGGATATTCAAAAGATAATGAAGGAAGTTATAACATTTTTTGAACAAATGCTGGGTATAGCCATATAATGGAATATGATGACAAGTACAAAGAATGTAACAGAAGGTTAAAGGAGGAAGAAAATTAAGACTGAGACCAGGGAGATACAACATGTGAACTAGATCTGGCACATGTTACATCAGAAAGGATCAACACCTAATAAGAGACTACAGAGCATGCTCAATAGTACTTTCAGACCATGCACTGATACCATCTAGCATAAGAGCAGATTAGGCGTGTCTGGGGGTACAAGAACAGGCATTTCCTGACCCATTTGCTGAAAAGAATAATATTTAGAGAGTGGGTAGACCAAAGGATTTGGGAAGTATTAGAGGAAACAGAAATAATTTCAAGATCAAAATTTGAAAATGGGAAAGGGGTGATGCTAAAAGGAGAAATATTTAGATGTGATTAGAAAAATTAGGAGCTACTGAGAATAGATGAAAAAGAGAATTGTGAGGAACAACTCAAGACAACTAGAGGAAATATAGAATACTTAGACCATGTTAATGAATATAGAGATAAAGCCCTATAGCAGAAATATTTTTATAATAATCCTAAAATAGTTTTATTTTGTTACTGAAGTATTGTAGTAAACCATGATACATATGTAAGAAGGAGATGAGTAAGCTGCAGCTAAAACAGATTAATTTAAAAAGACAATTTTAATAAAAAATAAAATAATTTACTTAGAAAAGATATCAACTTATTTATCTTGCAAAATATGACAGACCTTTATTCATTTAACTACATATATCTACATCAACTTGGCCAAGGCAGTTTGTGAATCAAGCAATTAATTAGTCAATCAAATCAAATCAAACCAGGTTCAAGCTGGCTACTTGTATCCTGGTGCATTAATTCAAGCACTGGTTATCAAGCTTGAGTCCTGACAGCAAATTAGGAGGGTCCCTCATATAGTTTGCAAGATAAATAAGGTGTCATTTTTTATAAGTAACTGATTCTATGTTTTGTTAAAGTTGTTTTTTTTTAATTAAACTACTTTTAGCTGCTAGCTTAGTGTCTCATCTCATTCTTCCATCTGTATCATGGTTTGCCATTTAATCTCTGTACCAAAAATAAGAACACATCACAAATTGGTGTCAGAAGCGGATGTACTGAGGGATACAAAATAGTAAAATGACCACCATTATTTGTATTTGGGGAATAATAAAAAAAAAATACATCTTGCCCACAATTCTTCGTGAGATTCTATAATAAAACTGTTATGTGAAATTTCTCCTTTAAAAACATAAAAATGAACAACAACAACAAAAATGTTAAAGCTGGGGCATGTGCATCCAGATGATTGTTTCTGACAGCATTTAGATCATACAGTTACTGAGCTCACACAGCAAGTTAGTAAACAACATTGTCTAGACAAAGATGCTTTAGAAAAGGCAAAACAATTTATTGAGGAAACAAAAAAAACAATTTATTTATCAGTTAAAATGATTCAACAACATAAGCAAAAGGAAATGCAGAGAGGGATAGGAAAACATCCCTCACAGGCTAGAGTACATTTACTAATTTGTAGATCAGATTTTGATTTAGCCAGATTGGATGGCAATTGTCTTTCATTATTTGATAATAAGCATAAAGAGTGTGATTTGTTAGGTATACCAATAGCAGAGGCATACCATGTGAGAGAAAGGGGTGCTAATGCTAAAAATGAGAGTCATTCATACAAGAGGAGAGAAATAATATGTAACCCAACATACATTTCAAATCAAATCTAAACTTATGAGTAAAAGCCCATAAAATAGTTTTACCCGGGTTAGGGTTGGTTTGGGACTCTAGAGGTAATGCAGTGGAACTAAATGGGAATAAAAGCACAAACGTGCTTGTTTGGTGTTGCACCCAAATGTAAAGCACCCCATTACTGTAATAGATCAACATAGCTTCACAGTTCAATCCATGTGGGTCACAGCTGTGATAGCCCTGTTAGGCAAAACTATGTAAAAGGGAGAATCCTTTTAAACCTTCAGTGCGGTTCTTCTCTGTCAATGCATTCAAAACTGTAGTTCATAGAAAAGCTAAGTGTGAACTGATTTATATCTCCGTATTAAACTAATAGTGAATATTCAGCAATATCAATATCAGCTCCCTTGGTGGCATGCCAAAACATAAAAGACAATGCAAAAACTGTTGCAGATGGGCAAAACTAAACCTGCTGTGAGTCTGTTTAATGGTTCTGTGCCAGTAAAAAAGACTGATGAGTCATGGCAAATAACGATGAATTATGAAGGACTGAACAGGTTACTCTACTGCTTGCAGTTGCTGTTCCAAATATCAAAGCTATCACGGAAAAATGATCTTCATTTGCTGAACTGTATAATTTGATCCTGGACTTGACAAATGCCATTGTCACCATTCTGATAGATAAGGAAAGTAAAGCTCCACTTGCATTCAATTGAAATGGCAGACAATATATTTCCACAACCTTAAAGGTATTTGCACACTCTCTTCCTGTGCCACTGGCAGGAGACTTAACAAACTGCAACTAAATAAAGTGATTGTATTTCCTCGCATCCATCACATCATGATTGCAAGTAAGCAACTTGATGTGGAAATTGATTTGCCGATTGTAGTTTCTACTGGAGAGGACAAAATAATTCATTCTTCATAATTACTGACATGAAACATAACTAAAAATATGGACATCATCCCTATCTGTTACAAGTTTTGTAAAAAAATACCAAAAATGTGCTATAAATCCTAAAAGACTACTGCTGAATTCTGTAAGAATTCATCAGACCTAGAAGCTGTCACATCTCCACAAAATGTGTCCTGCAGTCCTTATATTAATTAAAAAAAAATGAAACTACTTACACTGTTTTGCCTTCAATTTTTTATATAGGTTCATAGGTTCATAGGTTTATACTAGGCTATCTGCCCTAAGGGATTTATAAGCCTAGCCCAAATTTTTGTGGCTTACGCCACCCCTTATATGAAAAAAAATACTGTGCCCATTAGTTTGTTGTGCCTCTGTCCAGCACTGACACAGAGATGATTCCCGGGGTAAACCTACGATCTCCCATCCACAGGTCAAGATTTCTCTTGAACAGAGCCAGCGAGGTGCTCTGCCTCACATGGACCGGGATTTTATTCCACAGTCTCTGAGTGATAAATCCGTGCTAAGGTTTAAGTCGCTTGCTCTAGTGGTTTTGGTGGATTTGGATTTTTTGAGGTGGAGCATGTCCATTAATTCCGGGTTGGACATGGCCTTATATGTCAGGCACATGTCACCTCTGAGCAGACGGTATGCGACTGAACAGAGCTGGAGTTTCTTCAATCTGGCAGTATATGACAGATTTTGGAGTCCCTTTATCCTTTTGGTGAGGAAGTTTTGGGGTCTCTCCAATTGCTGCAGATGTCGGGTGAGATACATCCCGAATGGGGCATTGTACTCTATCATTGGTCTGATAAGTGAAGAGTACAGGGGAACAATGACCTCACTAGATCTGGATGTGTATCCCTTCATGATCAGGTGGGCAATGTAGAAGGTCTTTCTAACCACTTTAGCAAAGTGAGTGTCAAAAGAAAGGTCACTGTCAACCTGGGTCCCCAGGTCCCTGATAACCTCTTCTGTGCTTAGTGGATTGCCACCTATATGGTAGCTTGGGGTTACCTTGTTTTTCCCGAAGGGTATGGCTATACATTTTTTGGCGTTTAACTTCAAGCTATGGCTCTGGCACCAGCTATCTGTTTCCGTGAGTCCCTTCTGAAGGATATCCGTGTCCGATGCACTTTCTACTATGGCGCCCAGTTTGCAGTCGTCTGCAAACTTTGTCAGCCAAAGTCCTTCCATGTTGGCCTGTACTTCTGAGAAGTAGATGCCGAACAATAGGGGGCCAAGGACCGAGCCCTGTGGGACACCACTTGTGACCGGCTTGGAGTCTGACATAGCGCCAGCAACTCTAACCCTGTGGGTTCTGTCCTTAAGCCAGTTTGCAACCCATCTTGTGACATATGGGTTTACATTTAAGCTGGTAAGTTTTTCTACAATACCCGAGTGGGGTATTGTGTCGAAAGCCTTTGCAAGGTCAAGGTAGGCTGTATGGACTGCCTTTCCCTCATCAATGGCCTTGGTGACTGTTTTGAAGAAGTCGACCAAGTTCAAAAGGCATGATCTTCCCTTGACGAAGCCAAACTGGGTTGGGTTCAATGTCTGCAAGTCCCCTATATCTTTGTTTATGAGCTCCATTATGATCCTCTCCATAGCTTTGCAGACTAGACTTGTTAAGCTTATGGGGCGGTAATTACCAGGGTCCGTAGAGGCACCGCCTTTGTGGAGTGGGACCACAGTTGCCGTACTCCACTCCTTGGGCACATATCCTGTGGTAAGGCTGAGATTAAACAGCTGCCTTATGTGCGGGTTTAATTCCTCATTTAGCTCATGTAGCACACAGCCGGGGACACCATCCGGTCCCATTGATGCTGTGTTTTTAGCTTTAGAGAGAGCAGCTTTCACCTGCGCATTTGAGATGTCTGGGAGGCTACACTCCGCTGGGATAGTTATCTCTCCTTTAGGGGGGGGGGGTGAAGTTTGCACTGAACCTGTCTGCCAGTATGTTGGCAATGTCTGTGGGTTCAGTGATTTTTGTATCAGTTTGGACTAATTCTGAGCATATCTGGGAGTTTCCACCCAGGTTTCTAACATAGCTGAAAAAGGCCTTATGATTGTCCTTTGAATCCATGGCAATTTTTCTCTCAAAATTGGCCTTAGTTGATTTTATGAGTGCTCGTATTTTTTTACTAATAATGATCAGGGGTGACTTCCCTTTTATGGATTTTGTCTCTATCATGTAATAGCTTTCTCCTCTTATTGTAAAGTTTGTTAATGGTTGGGGTCCACCAGACTGAACGTTTGCCCTTTATGGAAAGAGTCTTGGTTTTATTTGGGATTGCCTGATCCATGCAGTCCTGGAGGTGTTCATAGAAGGCATTTGTAAGGGCTTCCGCAGCTTGGGTTGTGGTTTCCACTGGCTCAGGGGCCTTGAAGGATACCACACCAGTCTTGAGTAGTGTGAAGTTTGCTTTAGAGAAGTTCTTCACTGTGGTCTTTTTTGTTTGGGGTGGGGGCGGGATGTGGATTTCCAGTGAGATTAGTTTATGATCAGATCTCACCAATGAGAAATATACTTCCGGTGTGGAGCATTTTGTCCCCATGTTTGTGATAATGAGATCTAGTATATTTTCTCATCTCGTGGGAACAATGACTAGCTGTTCCATGGCATTTGAATTTATGAACTCCAGGAACCGTTGGGCTAGAAAGTTAGGGCTTGAGTAATGTTCCCAGTCTATATTCGGGTAGTTGAAGTCACCCAATATGTCATGGATAATAAAATAACTGCATTTAGTTAAGTGCGATATCACCATAGACAACAAATCAGTTATGGAGTGGAACATGGGATAAGAGAAACAAAATAGTAAAAAGTGCTAGAGTTTTTCAGTACATAAAAACATACCTCTCAACCTCTCAGAGCAAGAAATCTGGACAAAGCCATAAATAATGGGGGACAAAGGCACAAAAATAGAGACATGTTTTAAGTATTGCTCTTACAAACATAGAAAAGTTTGGCATTAGCATGAATTTTCTAAATGAAACTCAAATGGCTACCATTATTTTCTGACTTCAGTCCTCAATAATTTACCAGAAAAACACAAATTTATGAGAAACAGGCCAAAAATATGAGGCAAAAGTGTGGACATTCTGCAAAAATCTGGACAGTTGAGAGGTTTGCATAAAATAATTTCATATTGTAAAACTGAGTATTAAAATGTTGTTAGCCACTATATCAAGGGCAGCAAAAGTATAATGAGTTACTAATCAGTGTAGCTCAAAGGCTTACAAAATAAGTTGAACTGGGTGATTTTATATATATATATATATATATATATATAAAATGTAATAATAATCTAAAAGTAAGCCAGAGTTGTTAATAATGTCATGATTAAAATACCAGTATGCAGACAGTTAATCATATCAATGTTTTCCTGCACTGAACTACAACAAATATCTTTAACTTGAGTTTTCACTAGCGCACGTATCAGACTGACTAAATAAACAAATGTATTTTATTTAACATTTGCTAACCGGGAAAGTCCGACATGGAATGAAGCCAATTTTCAGCGGAGGCCTGGGGAGAAATGCTCCAGATGAATGTCTTTGTAATGTGGGAGGAAACCGGAGTACCCAGAGGAAACCCACACGAACGGAGGGAGGACATGCAGACTCCGCACAGAAGGCACCTCAGCAGAGAATTGAACCGGAAAATAAATAAAAATCGCTGTCAATGTCAGCATTGAGCTAGCATTGTACAATTCCATACATTAAGATACATTATTGCTCTGTTTACCCAGACTTTCAGCAAGTTACTCAACAATGGCAAAATGTGATGCAACTACTAAACAAGACTTTGAAAATGTTTATCAAACTGTTATCACAGTAACTGAAAATAAAGGTACCGTTGTTAAGCTTGCTTATGAAATTCAAAAACCTATCTCCTATGGGTAAAATAATGTTAGTGTCATTGCATTACTTGTAACTGCTTAATCTGCTTATTTTTTTACTGCATTTTTGTCTTGTAGCTTGTATTATAGCATGATTAAAAGGCACCAATTGTTTCAAAACATACGGTTCCTTTGGCTTCATGCCCAACATGAGTTAACTGAGTTGGAGGTGTTGAATGTATTGGGCCTATGCATTGTCACATTTTATCAGTTTGGTACCTAATGTTTTGGCATTAAACACCAAAGTGAGTAGCAAAGACATAGCAGTATAAATCTGCATTAATTAGATGAATATTATGCTTGTTAGCCTATTATGATATGATTATCAGTGTGCTTTAATAATCTTTCATTAATTAATCAGAGTTTTGCATTTAAGCTGTAAAATATAGGAATCCAGCATCAATGTATAAGGCTGCATGACTCATACTGATAGTTTATTGATTAGACTGTTATAAAAATCACTAGTGAGAGTATTTTAAATAATCATGCAGATTTTTTAGGAGAGATGTATAGTTACAAAATGGATGCAGATGTGTGACCTTTCCAGCTGTGGTCTGTGTATAAAAGAGCAAGCACTTGTGCTTTGCACTTTGTTTATGACACAATGTAGTACAAATATAGACAAGTTAAAGAGGCAGTGAAAGACAGAATAGGCTTTGTTGTGATGTTTCAGACAACATCAAAACTTGATCACACGCACACAACTTGAAATGTTATAGTAATGCACAACAACACAACAGGCAGTATAGATCCAAGTGCAAAGAGATAATAACTGGAAAATACAGTTTGGAAGAAAAGGAAAATGCACTGGCATTATGGCGAGCCTTGGTGAATAATAGGGATACGCCCCATAAAAAGGAATAACTAAAAGAGTCCTATAAATGGACAGTGGCACCAAATTAGGTTAAAAATAGAAAAGTTTTATTCTGCCAGTAGCTTATGACCAAAATAGTTACAGCAGGGACAAAATGATATGGATGAGAAGAAATAAAGAGCTGAAATATTATGAACAGTTGTTGAAAAAAGAGGAGAGAAAAACTTTGGAAGTAAAAATAACAAAAAAAATATATATATATATATATATATATATATATATATACAGCCATCCTAGTAATCAAAAATAAGAAATATATAATTGAAGCAAGGTTGCTGCACAAAACTGGGACTGGAAATAAATGAGGTATGGGGAGAATTTACCCCCAAGATATGCTTCAAGATCCATGAAATTTAGGATATCTGCATGGAATTGTTTGCACGGATATTTTTATACATTTGCCATATGGGTGCAGATGTTTGTAAAGATGAAGGGCGACTATTGGAGATATGAAGGTGATGAAGAGGGAACATATCCTTTGAGACTGTGAGGGTTGACAGGAGTATATAAAAAGATTTGCAGAAATAACTAAGGAGATAGGGGTAGGAAAAGTGTCACTTACCAATGGATGATTCTTACTGCAACAGGCCCAGAAAATATATCAAAGCAAGAAAACACAGTATTTGCATTACTTATGACAGCAGCAAACAAGCAGTTTCAAGGAAATGGAAGTCAAATGAAAAAATAGGTAGTAAAGAGGTATTAGAAATAATGGAAAAAGATGACAAAGGAATGTTTTGTATGGTTACAATACAAATTAATGGGAAGACTTACACTTTAATTAATGTATACTGGATACCTGGAATTGGTATTAATACAGTGAAACATCATATTGATAAGATCATATCATTCTCTATAGGGGATATTATTTTAGCTGGTGATTTTAATTGTATACTACATGAAAGTGATACTACCACTATAAAGAAAAGAAGAATTACATCTAATGCAAAACATTTAAATGATTTTGCTAATTCTTATCATTTGAATGATATTAATAATCAGATAGAGTCAAAATCATTACCATACACCTTTTTTCTAACAGATACAAAACTTATTCAAAAATAGATAGGGTCTTTATTTCTAACCAGATGGTAACAGATTTAATTAATTCCAAAATCATTTCATGTCCTATATCTGATCATAACTCAATTGTTTTTGAATTCATGATAAAAATACTCATAATGTTCAGATCAAAAGGATACCAGCATACTTAACTCAGCTAAAAGACTATAAAGAATATATACTTTCAGAAGTACAACATTTTCTAGACATAAATAATACTCCTGAAGTCTCCATTGTCTATGTTTGGGATGCCTTAAAATCATATATATATGGACAAAGTATCAGATGGTATAATAACAAAAGGAAATCTTGGGATAAGGAATTGTTAGATATTCAAAGTAAACTAGACTCTTATAAACATAATAATAAAGAAAATATTATGGACAAGAAAGTTATTGAAGAAATAAACAAACTAAATGAGAGATACAAAGAAATTTTAACTCATAAAGTTAAAATAACTTTAGAGAATACAAGTTTTGTCTTATTCAATAAGCCCCAAATACTTACATAGACTTAAAAATAAAACAAAAGATTGAATAAACAAAACCATATCAAAGAAATCTTTTCTCTAAGGAAAAAGAAGAATGTTTCTAGTATACCAGAAATACTGGATGAATTTAGAAATCACTTTCACAAGATTAACCATAACAACATTAACATGGAACCTAAAGATAAAATAAAGGAGTTTATAACCACAAACATGAATAAAAAGCTTAATAAACAACAGATTAAACTATTGGACAAGAGTATTTCATATACAGAAGTTATTACACAAATAAATAAGCTTAAATCAAACAAAGCACCGGGTAATGATGGTATTATACCAGAGATATATAAAATCCTTTCTAAAACTACATATTCATTAATACATAAGGTTTTTATTCTGGCCCAAACTGAGTTAATAACCCCCCCATCTTGGCAATATACATTTATTTCACCAATTTTAAAACCTAATAAAGATCCAACTAGATGTTCTTCATATCGACCCATCTCATTACTTAATGTTGATTATAAAATGTTTATGAGTATTTTTGCTGATAGATTGAAGACAATTATCCCCGGCATTATAGACATAGATCAGACGGGCTTCATTGTAAATAGAAATACTTTTGATAATATAAGAAGAACATTAACATTAATTGATTTTGCAAATAGGAAAAAGAAAGATTTAACACTTATTAGTCTTGATATAGGTTCAGCATTTGATTCAGTAAGTTGGGACTATCTGTTTACCTTACTGAAGTGCACAAATTTCTCTGATGCATTTGTAAATTTAATTGAGCATTTATACAAAGTAACGCTGGCTTATATTAAGGTAGGAACATATGTTTCACAAAAAATACCCATTCTTAAAGGTACAAAGCAAGGATGTCCACTTTCTCCACTATTATTCACTTTAGTAATGGAGCCTTGGGCTAATTTGATTAGAAACAGTACTGACATAGAGGGTTTTGAAATAGAAGAAAATACAACATCAAAAATTCAACTTTTTGCAGATGATGTTCTAATTACATCAGCAGGATCTAATTCTTCTATGCAGCCTTTATTTGATAAAATGATGAATTTTAAAAGTATTTCTGGTTTAATATTCAATGAAGAAAAAACTAAAATACTACCTATATATACACGAAAAAATACTCTCATTAGTGATTTTACTAAATATGTACCCAACTCAGGTCAGATAACTTATTTAGGTATAATACTATCTAAAGATATTAAATCTATTATATATAATAACTATAATACCTGTTTTCTTAATATACAAAATCTTTTTAATACCTGGAATAATATGTTTTTTACTATGGAGGAGAGACTTACAATTATTAAAATGATAATATTCCCCAAGATTTTATACTTAATACAATCAATAATACTTTCACCTACAAAAATAACTATCAAGAAACTGAATACACTAATGTTAAATTTCTTATGGGCACCTAATAGACCTAGGATTGCATTAAAGAAACATACTAATAGCTGGTCTCAAGGGGTATTTCTTTTCCAGACTTTAATTTATATATTATCTCTTCTATTATAAAAGTTATTACTTTATTAATAGATCGGTCATATGTCGCAAAATGGAAAGATTATTGGGAGCTAATTAGTATGCACTTCATGAAAATCTCCTTAACACATAAAAATATGATTATAAATAACTCCATGTTGTGGTTGCTAAAGGAATTTTGTACTTCACCTATTACACCTAAACATATGGTCTGTTACCCATTAAATATTATTATTAGTTATCGTAACTTTATATTCATGCACCCTAAGTATAGGGAATGGAATTTTATTGTATTCCTATAATTTATACTCAGGGTATGCTTATGTCATCTACTTCTGAAGGAGCTCATTTAGCTATAGATAATAATCTAAAGTACTGGTATCAGCTGATATCTGATAATAAAGTTAAAAATCTAGATTTCTTAAAACAAGAATTTGATCTAAGAGAAACTTGCTGGTTAGAGGTTCAGATCTTTAGACAACATCTCATTGATAGAATAGATCTAATGTCTATAACAGTTAAAGAATCTATTCCAAAACTGATTGATTACTTGATAATAAATTTACAGCATAAAGTTTCTGATAAAGGTAAACTTTCATATATACATAAAATTATCAGACGAGAAACTTTTTACAATGTAGATTCATACTGGAATTATTTCACCTCTATTAATGGGGACCCACCAACTCAACAAGATAAACAATATATATTGGAATCTGCTTATAGAACTACATCTTCCATTGTCTGGAGACTTTATACATGGAAATTTTTACATAGATCTTTTTATACACCTTTGATGATGAATAAAATTAATAATAAAGATAATCTATGTAAGAGATGTAATGTAGAAATTAATGCTGACTGGGCATATGTTTTATGACTGTATGAAGTTGAAAGAATACTGGAAGTCAATTAATGAATTTTGCAGGCTCTTTTACAGATAATTTCATTATTTCTAAGTCTCTTATATTATTCAACACACCTGTACCTCAATGTGTTAAAAGATTAAGCTTCCCTTGTTATGGTCTATCCTAGCAGTGGCTAGGAAAATAATAACTAGAAATTGGATTTCAGATACACCTCCTTCGTTCAATGAATTTAAAAATGTTATGAATATAATGTGTCATATGGAAATAAGCACAATTAGAATGAGAACAACTAGAAAAACATCACATTTTATTGTATGGGATAATTTACAAAATTTGTTAAAAAAATTCTAATTTCAATAGCACAGTATTTTAGTTTAATTAATTGATCTGATTGTAGTGGATGTCTTTGTAAATACTTTAGTTGTTTTGTTGAATATTATAATAATACCTATTTTTAATTATTTGTATAAAATTGTTATGATATTTCTCTTATATGTTAAAACAATAAACTTGTTTTAAAAAAAAAAAAGAAATAATGGAAAAAATAAAAATTATGGAACTGAGTGAAGGATGGGATATAGAGTAAGTTTAACAAATGGTCGGTCTGGGAAAAGTAAATGATATAGAATTAACCTTATTAGACAGGCATATATAGTACTATCACAGATTCAGTATAAGATGGGAGGGGTCTTGTATCAGCTTGTTAACTTATCAGTATAGGGGCCAAACGATGGTATGTTATGCGAGACACTAGTTGCGCCATTTTAACTAGCTGTTATCACTGATTTTATTTTAGTGAAGCAGAAAAAATTCTCAGGTAATCAAATGAGTTCCAACAAGCAAAAAGAGAGAATCCACAGTACACCAAAAGGAGCGTAAACCATCTAAGACAACTTTAATAACAAAATGTAAATGAGGAGCAACAGCAATGCTTTGAGTTCTAATAACTCTTTTTTAATGCTAAATACAAAGTATCACTTCAATCAAAGTTAATTTATATAAATAGCCAGCATATCAAAAGTAGTTAACAGATCACATGACAGTTTCAAATTTCATGTGACACTTTTAAAATCATACAGCCCTGTATAACAAACATTAAAACATAAACTCATAATATTTCACTTTTCAATTTTAGAATAGGTGTAATGTTGTTCATAACATTAAGCCCTGGTGGGGTATTAGCCCTAAAAAAGTTGATCCATCTATATTCAGCTGTCTCTGTTTCAATGGTCAAATCACACCCCCACCACATATTAGTACAGACTCTCTGAAGTGCGCTAAACTTGAACTTATGTTCTCCACCCATAGATGAAAATATGGGGTTATCAAAAAGTAGTAGAGAATCATCAGTCAACCTATACAGAAAATTCTATAGGAATGAGGAGTGTGGTTGTACAGAGGGACTTGTGTGTGTGTGTGTGTGTGTGTGTGTGTCTGTGTGTGTGTGTGTGTGTGTGTGTGTGTGTGTGTGTGTGTGTGTGTGTATATATATATATATATATATATATATATAGAGAGAGAGAGAGAGAGAGAGGGAGAGCTACATACATAGGTTCATATGTTCTTACAAGGCTATTGATCCATGAGTATCTTTAGAAGCCTAGCCATATACATTTTAATTATGAATAACCCAGATATGAGCAGAACATTTACATGTTGCCCCTGTCCATGAGGGTCCAGATTACTTTGAATAGTGTAAGAAAAGTACTTTGATTTATGAGGCGAGAAAGATGATTCTTAAGAAGTGATATTTTGCTCTTTGCAAACTCTGTAAGTAGATCCTGGAACTCTCTTCCAGCTGATATTACCTTACTTTCCACCTTAGGTCAATTTAAAACTAGACTCAAACAACATTTGTCACTTAACTGGCTATGTCAATGTATCAAGCCTGGCTAACTCTCTCTAGAATGTGTAAAAATCTGTTAACCAGTTTACTGTGTAATTTAATTTAATCCTGACTTGCGCTCAGGATTAACTGTAACCTGTGGAACTTGTTTAACTTGCTTACTTATGTAATCTCTGTAAATAGTCTGTTTGTAATATGCAATGCTAGTATTATATAATGCTGTATCTGCTTACTCTTGGAGCTTTTCTCCCAGGGCCTCCACTGAAAATGGACATGCATCCAGTCGGACTATCCCGGTCAACAAATGTAAAATAAAAAAATAAATAAAATAAATAAAAATTTTCTGTGATACATGTCTATCCTTCCAGCGTGTTCTGTTTGTTACCTGCATCAGACCCATGCACAGCAAGCTCCAATATGTTTTTCTGCATATTCTTCTGGGTTGAGCACCTCAAGTCATACACCACCAAGTCATGTGGCAGGTTTAGCCATAATCTTTTAGTGTATTCAGAAGTGTAGTTAGCTGTTTTAGCACCAGGGCCATACCCCAAAGTGGCACATGCCTCCCCTCAACTTTAATTTGAAGAGCAAAAAAAATGCTCTCTGAAGAACAAAAATGCTCCCTTTCTTAAACCACAACAAACACGCTATAGTTTATGCCTGCCACACGCAGTGTGCAAAAAGTCTTCTGCCAATCATGCCCTGTAACACCGCCCCCTTTGCCCACACTTAGCTATGGTTCTGAGTGCAATATTGCATTTTTCCATTATGTTTTAGTCCATGGTCATTCTCATCGTCCTCAATCCCTATTTCCCATTCTACATGGAACTGGGTATCATATCAACTTCTCCTACCTGTCTATTCAGTACCACTTTTTGACGGTTATGCCTGACTATTGACAGCCTAATATACAACATCAACAAAACCTGCTGGTGAGACAGGTTTGTCTCCCAGAGCCTGCCCCATCTCTGGAATAGACTTTCCATGCATGTCAAACAGAGTACCTCATTGACCCTCTTCAAATGCAACGTTGATGAGTGGATGGGAAACCATAAATTTGTCCCAGGGGTTCCACCTTTGTCCCTCATTGACAGGGGCATCAGACGCTGACTGAGGTTTCTTTTTTTTGGGATAAACTCTTGGCCAGGCTTGTAAGGGCCCCAGGGCCATTAGCCTAGTAATCTCCTATGATCCTATGATTTATTGGGGGGGGGGGCAAAGGCCCAAAACCAGGGACACATTTTAAATATTGCTTGTACAATCTTAGAAAGTTGCTAAAATAAAGTGTTATGTGTTAATAAGTGCTTCCTGAAAGATAGGAAGACTGAAACTTAAAGGGCTATCATTCTTTAGTGAATCGAGTTCTCAGTGATTTGCCAGAAAACAACTGATTTTAAGAGGAACAGACCAAAAGTATGAGCCAAATATTCTGTGAAAAATAGGACAGTTGAGAGCTATGGACTTAACTCCCTGAATCACAAGTGGAGGTATGGGTGGAGAATTCATTCTCTTGTTTGAGCCTGTGTAACACTAACCACCGGGTATACCTAACTGGGGCATTTTACACACACACACACACACACACACACACACACACACACACACACACACACACACACACACACACACACACACACACACAAGCAGCATAACTCTTGCAAATAAAAGAACAAAACTCTCCTTACTGGCATGACTCTGGCTTTGGCAGCACCAACACAACAGTGGCAGCATAACTCCTGTAACACAGAGCAATAAGAGAGCAAGAGCAGCTAGTTTAGTTACTTTAACTTCCGCGTGCAAATCCATGTTAGCGTGAAAACTCCACTTCATTAATTTTTCCTGACAGGTCTTGCAGCTGTAAACCTGGGGGGCTCCCCCTCCCCTGGTTCCAGCACTCATGGACACTTGTATGCTTATTCCCCATTTATCTGCCTTTTTTTTCCCACACTGCTAGATGTATCCTCAGGAGCCATTTCTCCTCTATCTCACCCAGCATCTTTATCATATCTGCTGTGACCTCATCTGAGCCTGCTGCTTTCCCTGACTTCATTTTCCTTTGTTCTTACTTTTTTTGCAGTAGACTTCCTCTCTTCTCTCATCATAGGCAGTGGCTGTGGCAGTACAGCGTCTGTGGGATGTGCTTCATTCAGAAGCTGCTAGAAGTATTCCTTCCATCTGCATTTGATGTCCGGTGGGCTGGTGAGCAGGTTTTTGCTGGCATCCCTTATGAAGGGTGCCTGACTATCTTTATCTTTCTGCCTTTGCCTTGTAACCTGATATAGTTTCTTTGTGCTCCTTACTGAGTCACTTTCCAGAAGATGGTAGAGTGTCTCTGATGCCTTGTTCTTTGCTTTTGCAACTCCTTTCTTAGCCTCTTTGTTGGCCAGCCAGTTTCCCTTCCTAGCCTGGTCCATATTTTCTATCTCCCACATTTTCCTGTACTCCTTCTTTCTATTGATGACATCCTGGACTTCTGCATTTCACAGCCAGCTTTCTTTATGTACAGTATTTTCATACTTGGCTCAGCCACATATCTGTTCTGTAGTCCTCACACATGCTGTTTTGAGGTGCTGCCACTCTTTTTCAAATTCCCATATTTCCTCTTCTGAGGTGCTAGAGCCCTGAGTAATTATTTGAACTGTTGTGCTTTCTTTCCAGTCATCTTCCAGGTTTTCAGCCTGGTTTCTGTTGACCTTAGAGCCTTCTCTGACCACTGCTTGAAGCTGATTGTAGCAGCTAGTGGCTTATGCTGTGGGTCCTTTGTTTTACTGGGGATTACTTTACAATTCTTAACTCTACCCTAGTGCCATAACCTTACTAGGAAGAAGTTTACATGAGTTGCATGTTGGCCACTCTTCTATGTTATGTTATGATTGTCTCTCTTTCTGAACCATGTGTTGGCCACCATCCAGTCATTTGCCAGGCAGAAGTCTAGAATGACCTCTCCTTCTTTATTCCAGTTGTCCTACCAATGTTCTCATATCCAGTTCTGTCTGTCCTGATATGTGCATTCAAGTCACTTATTATCAACTCCTGTTCATGTTGTCCTGCTTTATTTAGTAGGTCCTGCAACTGCTGTCTGAATACACTCTTTTCCTCCTGCTGTGGGGCATAGGCTGAACTTATGAATACTGCGCTATCATTAGGCTGGAGTCTGATTGCCCTGAATCTATCACTAGTTCTTATGACATCCTTCACTGCCTTCTAAAGCCTCTCCCTCACTATGATTTCCAAACTATTTCTAACCTGTTCTCCTCCTGAGTAGTAGAGTCTGGATCCCAAACCAAGAGGCTTTGCTGCATTGCTCTTCCATGTTGTCTACTGGATACATAGGGTGTCCAGCCTCCTTCTTACCATCATGTCATCCAGTACAAAGCTCTATTATGTCAGTGAACCTACACTGAGTGTAGCAATCCTTTAGTTCATGTTTGGCAGATTGATTGGTTTTACATCCAGCTTTCACTCAACAGAGCTATCCCAAGTAACCCAAGCTGGGCAACTGGACTTATTGACCCAGGGCTGCTGGGCTTTATGGTGGGCACACACTGTCCAGTAGGGGCACATACACTCCCTCCACCATTAGCATAGGTCCCTGGAGTAGGTCAGACTGGGCCTGGCACTCAACCCACTTATTGCTGTCAAATATCTATGCCCATTTGGTAACATTAGTCAACAGGACTGATTCACCTAGAGCTATATTTTTCACCGAGTGGCTAGCCCTGCCACTGTGTGCAGTCTGTGGTCAGTGTTGTCCTATGTTGAGGATACTGTATATCACAGTAGATGCCCAAAGTGGTTGGTCTATACATCTCATTCCCCTAGGATCAAACTTTGGACCTTGTGTCTAGGTGGCAAAGACCTTAACCATTAGGCCAACTGGTCTCATGAATCATCATCTAATAATAGAAACAGAAAGTGACTATTTTAACAATAATGGTAAAATGTACACATTCTACAAAACAAGATCCAACAAAATAATCTTAGAGAGAATATTTCAGTGCCACCATAATGCTTTATTTTCCACATTGATACCCACCTCTTTCCCTCTGTGCTGAGTATCTTTTTATTTTTTTTTCAGCTGGACTCAGCCCAATAAAATATTGACAACATTTGTACATTGACATACTTACTTTGTAAGTAACATAAAGTGTTCTCTAACTAGTACATTAAAACATTTCTCTCTCTCTCTCTCTCTCTCTCTCTCTAAACTGTTCACACCATAATAAATATAATTGTTTCTATAAATTGATTGAATTTATCACCTTTATGTACTGTAAATACTGTATATTTACTATACTTTTTTTTCTGCTTTTATATGGGGGGGCTGAGCTTGAAATAGGTCAGTTTTGGATCCATGCTGTATACTGGTCAACAAATTTTAATTAGTTGCTTACTTAATTAATTCATTAAACAAATGAGTGAATGAGATGATTAGCCTATTGTTACTACCTGAAAATGTTGTGGTGAGCTCTTAAGATACTGACATATGTGCTTGGGTCCATAAGTCTATACTGTAATGGTTTGGCATTTTGCATTATACTCAGGATCCACTGGAGAAACTATAGATGATTTTTGCTCAATATGCAGCAGACCATTCTTGTTTACAAGATATCATTACTAAGCAGTCATTATATAAGTAGTAGAAATCAGTTACAGCTCATCAAAGAAAGAGTTTCATTTTTCATTACTTATATGTCATGCTTCAGATGCCATTGCCATGGTCTGAAGCAGCTGAGGTCAGATGGTTAAACATTGCACTTTGCAGCATTAGAATCCCTAAAAGTAGAAGAGCAGTCTTAGAGGAGTATTTTCTAGATAAGGTGCTGCTGTCAGTGCTTGAACATTTTCAACTGAAATCCCAAATTACTGGCACATTTCTTTTCATCCATATGCACCACATATAGGGCTCAAAGGTCTTCACTGTCATAGTCTGACATCTGTACTTAGTTTCCATCAAATACATTGTATATTTGGGTACAATGTATAGCAATGGTCTAGAATACATCTTCACTAAGCTTCCATTCACTGAAAATGTAGAGTATTTTTTCATTTCAAGCATGCTGTGGCTCAACAAAACATGTTCTGAAACAACTAAAGTGGTAGGGTCAAATTAGGCATTGTGCGGTACTGAAATACTTAATCACAGATTAGCAGTCTGAATTGTGTTTTGTAGCTGACTACTCTATTGTTACTGCCCAAACATTTCTTAATAATACACAGAGAATGGTTGATGTGCAGCCTTTGATACATAGGCACCTATACAGGGCTTATGAGACTTCCCTTTTCACAATCTGACATTTTAGATTGCACTGAATTTCCATTGAGAGCGTGTATATATATATATATATATATATATATATATATATATATATATATGTATGTATAGATAGATAGATTGATAGATACATATACAGAGAAGGAGAGAGATGTCTGACATGGACACGGCTGACCATCAGTTTGTTAAGACAGTGTGTTCAGGTGGGGAAAGATATTAAATGTTTTTTTTTTTTTTTTTTTGGTGTTAGTCATATTTATCAGAATGAGGAAGTTCAAACTGAGTGTAAGTTAAGTGGGTTGGGGTAGGAATGTGTGCAAGTGTTTGTAGTTAAGGGTTAGAGTAAAAGCTAGACAAAGGCAAGTATTGTGTACATATATGCAAGTGTTTCTTTAATAGGAATAGACAAAGGGCTAGACAAATGGAACGATTTAGTGGTATGTTTGTGTGCGTGAGTGTTTTAATCCTACCACTTATTTAAACCTCCTACTAAGTGTGAGACTATCTTTGAACAGGGTGCATCTATCTTTATTTGAAAACCAACTTTGTCACAACTAATCCAGCAAGATAGCAAGTTGGAACATCTTCACATCCTGATTCCTGGTAACCTCAAGCAAATCTGCCTTCCATGTTTTGTCAATTACAGCACAGTTTTCATGATACCAGCAGCCCATAAGACCTGCCTCAACAAATGATAATCTCTAAGAAAAACAAACCTCAAGGTCCCAGCTACCACTCAATGATACAAAAAAAAGAGAATGAATGCAGCCAAATATCGAGGCAGCTATGGCAGAATGTTCACAGTCTCAAGCTAAGTCAAGTTATAAATCCACACATATTTCCAGATAAAAGCCCTTTATTGCAAGTAAGTTACAACAGGTAAGCACTTTCACAAACTTTTGTTTGCTTCATCAGATCATAAACAAGTAGACTCTTAGCAAAGCAATTTTGGAAATGAGTTGAAAAATAGGAGACTTCTAAAATGAACACAATAATCTGACATCACTGAATTCTGTGATATTAGCTCTACTTTATTTTATTTTGATTATTTTATGCTTATTTATATGCATCTTAGATGTATATTTTATTGTGAGTGCTTTCATTTAATGGTGGAGAGGTGCTTTGAGTATAGCATTGACTGTGATTTGTTCATTTGAAATTTGACTATTTGCATGAGTATAAAAAGGGGGGGGCTGAGCCTGCTTGTTTATGGTCTGATGAAGCAAACAGAAGTTTGTGAAAGCACTTACCTGTTATAACTTACTTGCAATAAAGGGATTTTATCTAGAAATAAGACGTGTGGATTTATAACTTGACCTGGCTTGAGATTGTGAACATTCTGTGGATTTATAACTTGACTTAACTTGAGACTGTGAACATTCTGCCATAGATGCTTCGATATTTGGCTGCATGCAAATGCTAATCTCTAACTACTGAATCGGTGAATCATGCTGGATGATTGCAACTATCATTCAGTCCAGCATGGGTAACATTCACTACAAATAACAAACAGGCATCATGATTCCTCGATATCATCGACACCATCTCTCTTGATCAGTTATGGCCCTCCCCTACTTGAGTCTCAAACCTGCTAAATCTGATTATTATGAATACGGTACTAGTGTCCATCCCAACTGTAATTTCCCATCCTTGGTCAAATCTGATTATTGTGCCATAGTATTCTCCATCAGATTCCTTGCTAACTTCAGAGCAACAGCTTCCAACCTAATAAGACCCAATAAGGATCCATTAACTAAAATGGCTACCTGTACCCCAGATTTCCATTTCCATCTAATCTCCTGTATTAATGAGTTTGTCTCTATTCACCACAAATACAATGACATTTTCAGAAACAAACCCTTTGGTGGAATGTGTGCATCAACAAACTTTACAACAAGAGAAAACAACTCCCAGCTAGTAGAAATGAATCCAGATCCCCAAGATGGTAAATAAAGAAATAAGGCACAAGATCAAGATATGCAAATATAATATAAATTATACATTGCTACAACATACAAAGATAACCATAAAACCTTCTTTAATAGTGTCAGAAACCTCAGAAACAATACCAGGCTCTGCACTGAGTTTATATTAGATGATAACACCCACACTGACCCCAAGGATATCAAAAAAATATATACTAGTTGGCAAAGTTAGCTCAAAAGTCTTCCCTGTGTCCCCTTCATGCTTCTTCCCACAACATTCCATTACTAATTTGCTCTTTGATTAATTCAGAAAAAGTAATACAAACCATATCCAACAATCAAAACCACTAGCTCCGTGGTTCCAGATGACATACCTGGCTGTTTCCTTGTCAGTATGAAACACATTGGCTTACAGACTGCCTTGTAAACCTGTTTAATTTCAGCCTGCCGACTGGATAAGTACATGAGGCTTGGAGAACAGCTGTTGAGGATCGCCCTCCACAAAGGTGGCTCAACCAATGATCCTGGAGACTGTAGACTGATTGCACTTACCAGCCTCATTTGAAAAGTAATGGAATGCATTATTATGGAATTCTTATATACATGTATTGACAAGCTTGTAAACCCTCAACCCAAATTAATTTATCTTTGAGATGACATAACCTCTCTACTTAACTTGGTTAACTTTTTCAAGAGAGGCAAAGAAGTACTGGCCAAAAGCTAATCATACACATTCCCTTAAGAGGTCTAGACACAGCTTCCTCCATTATTCCTTAAACATGCAGCTACATCTCTAGCTTACCCCATATCTATCCTGATTAATAGATCCATAAAAGAAGGCAAAGTCCCTGAAATTTGGAAGACATTTTTTGTAGTACCTCTTTATAAAGGAGGAAACTCCACTGGACCAACCAATTTCAGACCAATTGCCATACTGTCTCCTCTCTCCAAAATACTGGACAAGTCTATCCATAAGCAAGTACTTAATCATCTGCTACAAGAAAACTTAATCACACCAACTCAATATGGTTTCCGCCCCACACCTAGCACAGCTACGGCTCTTGTATCCTTTACTAATAACATTGCTCAAGTCAGGGATAATAGCAAAATAGCATCAGCCCTCTTTCTGGACCTGTCAAAAGCATTCGACACCTTATCTCATACCATACTTCACCATAAACTCTCCAACCTAGGCTTCTCAAACTCCATCACCACCTGGTTCTGTGATTACCTCACTAATAGACACCAGGCTGTTAGATGGAACTCTTCCTACTCCCCCTTTCTAGCAGTTAGGACAGGGGTCCCACAAGGATCAATATTTGGCCCTCTCCTCTTCAATGTATTTATCAATGACCTTTTCTCATCCTGCCCCCAATCCAGTCTTATTCAGTATGCTGATGACTCAACCATCATCAGCTCTGCTGACAAATAGAAAACCTTCAATCCCTTACATAAAACTCACTCCAGTCAGTTGAAAACTGGCTACAATCCAACCAATTCCTGCTAAATGCGAGCAAAACTAAGCTACTACTTTTCCTACCTAAAAATCTGGAACATGCAAAACAGAACTTTTCCGTAACCTCCTTTAATAGAACTAAAATTTCTGTTGACATCCAAACAAAAGCAATAATTGACGATGAACTTAAATTCAACCATCACATTCATAGCTCAATAAAAAAACCCACCAAAAACTAGGTCTGCTTTACCTTCACAAAAACTTTCTTCCCTGTGCGTCCAGGTCATCCCTTGCCCAATCCCTGCTTCAACCATCCATACTCTATGCTTCACCTATTCTTAGCCATCTACAGAGTAACCTAATATCCAAACTAGAAACCACATGTAACAAAGTAGCCAGATTTGCTGCAAATCAACCTTACAAATCCCATCACTGTCTCTCATTAAAGGCTTTACACTGGCCTGAATTTTCCAACTTACTGCCTCAATCCCAACTCCTTATAACCCACAATATACTAAACAATCCTAAATCCTGCCCATCCCTTGCAAATTCTCTGATACTTTATACTCCTCAACACCCACTAAGAAGTACTAATCAATATTTTCTTGAAGTTCATAAGCCAAACAAAACCTTTGGGAAAATACTTTATTGTCACTCAGTTGCAAAAAATTGGAACACACTCCCTTTAGCCCTTAGACTACTTAAAGACAAAAATGCCTTCAAGAAACAGCTTAAATCTTTTTCCTATCAAATTGGATATGTTCATGTTCTAAACTAATACCCAAGAAACATTCAGGGATAACCTAACTATATCACTTCTAGCTCTCTCTCTTACTACCTACACATTTTTTTTCCGTCATATTCCATACTAGTTAGCTCATGTTACACTCAGTTCCCATAATCCCATATTACTGTTCTTTAATTTATTTATTAACTTCCAAAGTTCACACAGCTTTATCTGTATATTTACTTACTTCATGCCTAGTACCTTGGTTCAGCAATGTATTGACCTTAGTCTTACCATATTTCTGCTTAGTTTCTTGCCTTACTACATGAACATTTCCATATATGTATTGTATTGTATTGTATTTCGATCCATTCTATATATTCCTTTATTGCATGTCATGTAATTACTTCAGAAGTATGTATACTTAAAATGTGATCTGTGTTTATCTTTGTTCTTACTATTTGTTTACTTAAACTTTGTTTTTGGGAGCTTTTCTCCTCGGGTCTGTGCTGAAAAAGGGCTTCTGAGAACCCAGACAGACTAACCCGGTTAACAAATGTAAAAATAAATAAATAAAATATTTTGACACTTTCCTGCACTGGCATTGTTAATATACTAACCTAACTGAATATTAACTGGAATATAACTCATTGGATGTAAAATTAGCAGACTTATTCAGGGTTGGTGGCAGTCTTTTCTCAAAAAGGCTCATCCCCAATAGTATCCACAAGGGGTATTTTCTTTTTTCTTTTGTCCTCGGTATGTTTATATTCCCAGTCATTGTCTTCCTTTCTACTGATCAGATATAGAATTCGAGATGGTGGTGTTGGCCCCTCAGGAGGCAAACAGCCAAATACACATTACCACATTCAATGCAAGAGACATTTTTGGACCAAGAAAACCTTGCTAATAGAAAAGCTGTTAGAATCATATCTGAATTGTTTAACATCATATAATGATGCTGTTACAGTGCTGCTTGTAATTTATCAACAAATTTAGAAAACACAAGAGTAATCATGTAATTAATCTGTACTTTCACATGTACCTCTGAACACATCACTGGCTTGGGAAAAGAACAGTATATATTCCAATCCGCCAAAACGGCACTGCCAAAAAAGGCTCAATATCTAACAGTTGCTTTTGTTTCATATGTTACCTTGGTAATTTGTAAGGTCCTGCCAGGTAGACCCCTGCAATATATAGTCCAACAACTGCAAGATGTACAAGCTTGCTTTAGAAGAGGCAGAGGCACAAGAGAAGACATTTCCAATATTCACTGAATAATTTAGAAAGCAAGGAAGTACCACAGAAACATTTACTTTTGCTTTATTGACTTCTCCAAGGCATTTGTTTGCCTAGATAATACATTGTAACAATCATCAAATAAATAAATGTTTCTTTTATAATCTCCTCCATTCTAACAGATATTCAAAAGACAAAAACAAGCAAACTGGAACGTTGCTATAGGAATATTACTAGCTTTGCAACTGATGGACTATATAGGTCTCATCACTGTCAGGCACTACAGAAAATAGACAGTCTAAAACCTCAAAGTCCAGTACCACTATCCTAATAAAAACTTATTCATACTATACTAAATAAACCAAAGAAGTGTTCACTTTTACAAATATTGTAAAAACATAAAACCCAGGAAGGGCACTAAGCTGACATACACAAAACTAGCACAGACACAACTAAGTCATATAATCAACATGGAGACCCATTGTCCTCCATTGTTGTATTTAACAAATGGAACACAATTCCCTTTGACATCTGAATTGAAGCAATTACTACAAAATCTGCAACTTACTTAAAATAATACTTGGCAAACAGCAAAAACCGCTGAAGCATACTTTAATTTAAACTCTTTCCTAGCTATCATTGATAACACAGAATGGATCACTCTACCTATCTACTGTAATACCAGGCAGATTATACTATAGCAATAACCCACGCCTGGGTGTGGGTAATGCTAAATTTACCCACGGTTGGCATGGTTTGGTCCCGAGGCGCCAAGGGACCAAACAAAGCCAACCGTGGGTAAATTTAGCATTACCCACACCCAGAAGTGGTTATTGCTATTATACATGACATTATTTAAGAAAAGAAACTATTACTTTTCTTAAATAATGGCATAGTATAATGCCTGTTTACTGCCCTTCCGCAGATGTCTGGCATCCGGCGGTTCTGATGTACTGCGGCGCCTGCGCAGTACATCAGAGTTGGCAAAAGCAACGGAGAAAGCAAGATCTCTGTTGCTTTTTATGTCTCGCTATGTTAAATGAGTTTAACATAGCGAGACAGTTTTAAAATAAGCAACGGACATCTCCGTTGCTTATTTTAAAACTGTCTCGCTATGTTAAACTCATTTAACATAGCGAGACACTAAAAAGCAATGGAGATCTTGCTTTCTCCTGCTTTTTAAACACTGTCTCGCTATGTTAAATGGGTTTAACATGGCGAGACAGCTTTAAAATAAGCAACGGAGATCTCCGTTGCTTATTTTAAAGCTGTCTCGCTATGTTAAACCCATTTAACATAGCGAGACAGTGTTTTAAAAAAACAAGTTATACTAATGGAAAAAAGTCCGGGCGACCGGACCTTTTTCCATTAGTATAACTCGATTTACAACGGGCACGCTGGCCAATCAGCATGCACGTTTTGGGGGGGGGGTCATGGTATAATTACTGATTTATAAACGTATAAATCCCTGCCCTTAACATAAACCATCCACCATCCCCATGTCCCCCTACCACTTACCCCACTTCAGGTATCATTCCCTTAAACACTGCTCTGTAACTACTACTCTATAAAACACGTCCATATAACTCTGCACTCTATGCTCCTTACATCACTCTACACTATAACTATCAATCTAAACTATACTTAACTTCTAAATATATGATTGAAACCTTCTTCTATATTCTGTACAAATACACACCTTTTTTTTTTTGCAAACTCACCATAAGTCACACTTCCTATGGAACCAGTATTTTATCATTTTTTGCTTCCTTAATTTTCTATGCTACTTCATTATTTTACTCTTATTACAGCCAGACACTGCAGTTCTGCCTCAAGGATGGAAGATAATGTGTTCAAAGTCAGCCCTCTCACTTGAACTTGAGAAATGTGTGAACAGAGAGCACTCAAAAATGAAAGGAGTTGGAGGAATGCCTTTTGAGAGAGGAGTCATTTAGCCGAACCACTTTTGGTATCAGCTGTGGTGCACGGCATCCTCTAGGTAGAACATGGACCACAGACTGCATGATGCTGCATCTGGACTAGTCATATGACAGTAAAACTGGCTGTAGGTGAGTTATCATGTCACCTAATGTTGCCAAAGACACATAGGTATTTGCCAGTGCTAAGTGGGATCAGAACCCCTCCTACTCTGATCTAGTGGACACAGTGCCTTAACCTTGCTTTCAGCAAGTACACTATATATAACATATTAAGATTATTTTGCAGTGCAATCCTGGAATATAATGTTAAATTGCCAGTAGACCAGTCTATATTTTGTCACCGATGTTCATAAAGTTGCAGTAAACTAGAACATGACTTCAGTTAGATGTAAGATGAGAACCAAACAACAAAAGAATGGAGTCTTATTGGTGCATAACTCAATTCCTAGATATTTTAAGGTAGATTCTTGTTTCCCTATGATGTAATCCCCCTTAGTCTACAGTTCTTTTTTTTATTTAAAAAATAAAAATTTTGATTTATTGAAATGGAATCCTGAAGTCATGTGAAATTTGTCAATTAATATATCTAATTCTTCTAATGTCTCTTTTGTATTAATGTTAGTAATATGTCATCAGCAGATAGCATTATGTTAGAATTGTATTGTTCATAAACATATATTCCTTTGATTTTTATATTGTACAAATTGAATCTGCCAATATTTCAATAGCCAGAGCAAATAGAATAGGTGACATGGGACATCCTTATTTAGTGCCTTTTTTATATGTATAGATTCAGAGGTAAAAGGACCTAACTTGACATACGCTAAATTATTTGTATATATATATATATATATATATATATATATATATATATATATATATATATTCTTTAGGAGATGAACAAAGGATGCAGGAAATTCAAATAGCATTCGGATTTTGAATAAATAGTCTCAATTTAGGAAATCAAATGCTTTCTCTATATCTAAGCCAATTATGAGTGGTTTTTTTTATTTTTTTTTATTAACATAATCTATAAGAGAAATTATCCTTTTAATACTGTCATGTGTGTGTCTATGATATATAATTCCAATTGGATCATTATTTATTGTTTTGGATAGTAGTATTTTTATTTTGTTAGTTAATATTGTCATAAATATCTTATAGTCATTATTTAATAATGATATAGGTTTATATGAGGTACAGATGTTTGAGGATTTGTTTTCCTTTAGGATTGTTGTGATTAAGGAATATCTCCAAGAAGGTGGTATTAAAGCTTGTGACTGAATTTCTAATAGAGTTTTATGGAAGAGCGAAGGAAAAAGTTTATATATTTCCATAATTATGCCATCTATACCTGGAGCTTTATTATTTTTGCCCTCTTTTATTATATCTGTAATTTCTTTGTAGGATATTGGTGCTTGCAGATCTAGCTTTAATTTTTCTGGTATTTTTTATATTAGAACATTTTTCATCTAAATTTAATTGATCGATATGTATATTTTCTTTTTGGAAATGTTCTATATAGTGGTTTCTATAGGCCTCAAGAATGTCACCTATATCCACAAAATTTTTCCCTTTCTTTTCATGGAAGATGCTTTTAATGTTATTAACTTTTGATTGTATTTTGATTCCTGTGGATAAATTATGTAGATATTTGGGAGAAGTGGCCAATGTATTAATTTTTAGTTTTTCTAAAACAAAACTAGTTTTATGTTAGAATTTCATTGTATTTATTGTTTAATACTTCTACTTTCTTTTTTTTCTCCAAATGATTTTGATTTTTTTCAGCTTTTACTGACAAAAGTTTGGATTTTAGATCTAATAATTCAGAATCCCATTCTATGATTTTTTTTTATACCAAGTTAGGGTTTTACCATATATGTAATCTTTTAATGAGTCCCATGTCATTATTTTATTTATCTCTGTCGTGTAATTAATATCTAAGAAGAACTGTAATTCATTTAACGGCATTTTGATATAATGCCATTAGGTGATTTTTCTGTTCGATGACTGAACATAGACCTGGTACAATGTGGTGTGTCTGATTGTAATTTGAAATAATTGTGCCCTTGGTACAATGCAGTGCAGTTTTTTGTCATGTAATACATGAGAAAGCAGGGTTTATTGTTATTTCAAATATCTGAATTCAGGTAACAATGTGGTTTGTTTTATTGCCATTTTAAATACCTGAACCCAGGGTACAATGTGGTATGTCTTACAGTCATTTGAAATGCCCATGCCCATGGTACAATGTAGCTTGTTTTATTGTCATTTCAAATACCTAAATCCAGAGTACAATGTGTTGTGGTTTATTGCTATTTAAAATGGCAAAACCCTGGGTACACTTTAGTTTGTTTTATTGTAATTTAAAATTCATGAACCCAGGTTACAATGTGGTGTGTCTTATTTTCATTTGAAATGCCCATACTCAGGTTACAATGTGGTTTGATTTATTCTCATTTCAAATACCTGAAAATAGGGTACAATGTACAATGTTTTATTGTTATTTAAAATACCTGAACTCAGAATATAATGCAGTGTGTTTTATTGTCATATAAAGTACCATAACTCATTGTACAACATAATGTATTTTCTTCTATTTTAAAATACTTGAGCTCAGGTTACGATGTGATGTGTCATTTGAAATACTGAGCCCAAAGTATAATGTGGTCTGTTTTATTGTCATTTAAAGTACTTGAACACAAAGCACAATGCGGTATGTTTTATTGTTATTTCATATATTTTAACCTAGTGTACAATGTGGTTTGTTTTATTGTCATTTAAAATACCTGAACCCAAGGTACAAGGTGGTCTGTTTTTTTTGTAATTTAAAATCTCTCACTTCAGGATACAATGTGGAGTGTGTTATTGTCATGCAATATACCAGAAAGCAGGGTACAATGTGCTGTTTTATTTTCATTTGAAATACCTGTTCCCAGAGTGCAATGTGTTATGTTTCAGCATCATTTCAAATACCTGAACCAAAGTTACAGTGTGGTGTGTTTTATTGTCATGTAAAATATCCAAACCTAGGGTACAATGTGGTGTATCTTATTATCATTTGAAATACCTATGCACAGGGTACAATGTGGTTTGCTTTATTGTCAATTCAAATACCTGCACCCAGGGTACAAGGTAGTTTGCTTTATTGTCATTTAAAATACCTGAACCTAGAATACAATGAGATTTGTTTTTATGCCATTTAAATTACCATAACCCAGGGTATAATGCAATGTATTTTGTCATTTAATATACCAGAAGGCAGGATTCAATGTGGTGTGTTTTATTGTAATTTAACATTCCTGAATCCAGGGAACAATATATGTCTTATTATTGTTTGAAGTACCTGTACCCTGGGTACACTGTGGTGTATTTTATTGTTATTTCAAATACCTGAGCCCAGAGTAGAATTTGGTGTGCTTTATTGTCATTTAAAATACCATAACCCAGGGTACAAAGTGGTATGTTTTATTGTCTCCTGAAACATATCAAGGTCAGGTGTCACCTAGGAGAGAGGGAGACAGGAGGGGAGGCAATTAATAGGTTAGAGCATTGCCAGTGCTGGATGTGTATTCAAGGGTGCCATCTCAATGATACAATGGAATATATAATCTTTTCCCAGTCTGCAAATATTTCTCTTATGTAGGAGATAGAGATTGGGATGTACAAGTAATTAGACGCTCCTCAACACTACATATGATATGCTGAAGCACATGTCCTCTGTGGATAATCAAGACACAATTATTTGTTAAAAAGAAACAGTTTCTTGACCACAACTGATAAACAGCACAAATTCCTTACAAACAAGTCAAACCCATATGCAGGTATTCTGCTATCTCAGACCCATTTAATTATATAGAACTCTATGGTTAAACAACAGTGCAGAAAGGTGAAACTCCCCAATACTGTGCACAATGTTCTCACATAAACAGGAGTTCTACAGTGGCTAAATCTCAATGAATATAACTGCAAGTAAGTGAAAAATAGAATAAAAGGGATGATTTGGTTAGAACCCCATCAAATAGCTATCAAACTCTTACAGTGAAACACTGAATCACATCATCAAAACTAAATGCAGAAGCATCATTGGCTAATGTAAGGAGTAATCTCAAATCATAATGTATCAGTACACCATTACTTATGGTTAATGTAAGGATCATACTGTACGAGTGCACTATTATATATGGCTAATGTAAGGATCATAATGTACCAGTGCACTATTATATATGGATAATATAAAGATCACAATCTATCAGTACACTGTTATGTATGGCTAATGTAAGGATCACAATGTACCAGTACACTATTATGTATGGCTAATGTAAGGATCATAATATACCAGAATACTGTTATGTATGGCTAATGTAAAGATCACAATGTACCAGTACCATACCTCTCAACCCGGAATCATCAAAAATCTGGACAAGGCCCATGAAAAATAGGTACAAATCTGTACGCTAATTTGCATACATAATTACATAAATCCGCCCACTCCAATGAATTGTGGGATAACTTTCAAACGCAAACTGAAGAACAGACAACCAAAATATGGCACCAGAGTCCCCCTGCAGCATCCCAATGTCCCATTACCTGTCTGTTCCTCCCCATTTATCATAAACACTAATGTGTGCATACTGCTTTACTTCTAGAATGATTATTTGGATTTTATTTTTACATTTTATAGCACAATGCACAAACACAAATAGGTATCTGCTAAACAAAGCAATACTGTCTTACAATGAAAATAGACGGCATTAAAACTTCTCTGCCCTTGAAACTTACATTCATTGAAACAGCATTGAAACCCACACCACATCCAAAGAAAGTGCATCTGGCCAGTGGTGGATAAAGATTACCTTTGAGCTGTTTTCAAATCATAGGCCCCTTGCACACAAAACATACATGCATTCTTTGATACACCTTCCTGACTATTAAATTATATTCCTTGTATAATACAGCACACTTGTTAGAGTTAAGTTAACTTAGAGTGCATTTTAAATTTATAGTTTGAACATTTTTCCAGGAGGCAATGAAACAAAATGCATGAACCAATAATGACAAAACTGCCCAATTCAGAACATTTCCATCATAAAAGTCTACTTCCACACACACAATCACATTTTAAGTGTATTGTTTGAACATTTTTCCAGTAGGCAATGAAACAAAATGCATGAACCAATAATGACAAAAACTGCCCAGTAAGAACATTTCCATCATAAAAGTGCAAATATGTAAATAGAATGACAGTAGTGTAAGTCATAGGCATCTTGCACAGCTTCTTGCACTTTTTTCCAATTTCATTTTTTTTTTGGGGGGGGCAAAAGGGCAAATCGGTGCAAGAAGAATTTATAATGAACTAGAACAACTCTATTCTTTCTTAACCATCCAAACTCCAGATATTCTTAAAGTCACCAAATATAGAGTTAAAACAGACACCCTTAACACTTGAACTTTGCAAAGTCAAGCTAGGACTGGGAAATGAGTAGGAGGTGGATCATTACTCCTTTTAAAAAGTAATATCAGTGCTTCCATCAAAGTCCAAACCTCAGGGAGAATGATTATCACCCCAGATGGCTGGCAAACAGCTTTGGCACAATCCTTCCCTCATACTTACCACATATCTTGTCTAGGTAACCAACTCAAATTTTCTACTTTAATAAATAACATGCTAAACAAAATAAAAATCCACAAACAACTACCTTTCTTTGTGTACTTAAAGCTAAACCTTCTCAATCCTGTCAGTACAGGAATTATGGATATCTTACCTCCTAAGGCCTTATTCCAGTAGTTAAAGATTACCAGATACCAAACTTTAAAACCAGAAATCACTCCATGATAGACGCAAGAACAACAAATATTCCAAACTCACTATCCAACATCTCTATCCTTCTGCCTGCTGTTAGTGACCATTGCTTTTTATTGATTCATTTATTTGACTGAAGACTTCTGTCTAACTTCAGTGCGTCCACCCCTGGAAAAAAATACAAGAAAAATAATCTACAACCAAATCACTGAATACTTACAAAAATTGTCTTATGACCTCCCTTTACACTTTTGCAGATGACATTATGTAAAACAGATAAGGGACAATGCACATCAACCTCACATTTAGTCACTCTTACCCAACTATTAAAAACTCTATTAAATGTCTGAATCAACAATGCTTCAAATCCTTCTTTGACGACAGGCACTTCAAAATACAGTCAGACTCCACACTATCCTTACAAAATGAGTCCTGCAAGATGTGTTTTATTTCCATATTCATTATTAAATTACTGTATGACCCATCAAACTCCTATTATTCTATATGTAGACACTACAGCATGATGATTTACAGAACAAACTCTTTCATCACTCATATTGAAAATAAACTAAAACTAAAACTAGAACAAGGCCTATCCACCTGATTATTTAAAACATCACACTGTAATACTGAACACACACATATGCACACACACACACACACACACACACACACACACACACACACACACACACACACACACACACACACAGACACACACACACTTTCAGTTAGGTACCTCAAAGCAAAGCAAGTTGTGCGGCAGCCGGCAACTCTGCCCGGAACCATCTAGCAGTTGTAAAATTAATCCAAAGCAAGCTGCACAGCAACTCCGCATTCTGCTCAGAAACCATCTGGCAGTTGTAAAACTAATCCATAGCACAAACAACTCCTTGAAACGGCTTAACGGCGCAGTCCCGGTATTCATTTCAAACAAACGCGCTCCCACTCACGTTCCTTGAGCTTAGTTCCGACAGGCTGACGGAGCTGACATCATCGCTCATGTGACGATGTCTGCTTTGAGAGCGCAGAAATTAAAAAGTCTAAAAAATAAATGAAAAAAATCAGAAATGATGGGGTGCCACTCGGGAATCGTGGCAACCCATTATTGGGACCCCAAAACTTTGTAAAAACCGAGTAATTCGGGATGGTTGGGAGGTCTGACCAGTACACTATAATGTATGGCTAATGTAAGGATCACAATGTACCAGTACACTATTATGTATGGCTAATGTAAGGATCACAATGTAACAGTACACTATTATGTATGGCTAATGTACGAATCACAATGTACCAGTACACTATTATGTATGGCTAATGTAAGGATCATAATATGCCAGAACACTATTATGTATGGCTAATGTAAGGATCACAATGTACCAGTATAGTATTATGTATGGCTAATGTAAGGATCACAATGTACCAGTACACTATTATGTATGGCTAATGTAAGAATCACAATGTACCAGTACTCTACTATATATGGCTAATGTAAGAGTCATAATGTACCAATACATTATTATCTATGGCTAATGTAAGGATCACAATGTACCAGTAACTACTATATATGGCTAATGTAAGGGTCATACTGTGCAGTACACTATTTTCTATGGCTAATGTAAGGATCACAGTGTACCACTACATTATTTTCTATGGCTAATGTAAGGATCACAGTGTACCAGTACACTATTATGTATGGCTAATGTAAGGATCACTATGTACCAGTACAATATTATGTATGGCTAATGTAAGGATCACAATGTACCAGTACACTATTATGTATGGCTAATGTAAGAATCACAATCTACCAGTACACTATTATGTATGGCTAATGTAAGAATCACAATGTACCAGTACACTATTATGTATGGCTAATGTAAGGATCACAATGTACAAGTACACTGTTATGTATGACTAAAGTAAGGATCACTGTGTACCAGTAGACTATTATATATGACTAAGGTAAGGATAACAGTGTACCAGTACACTATTATGTATGGCTAATGTAAAGATCACAATGCACCACCACATTACTATGTATGGCTAATGTAAGGGTCACATTGTACCAGTGCACTATTATATATGGCTAATGTAAGGATCACAATGTACCAGTACACTATTATGTATGGCTAATGTAAGGATCACAATGTACCAGTATACTACTAGGTATGGCTAATATAAGGGTCATAATGTTACAGTACACTATTATGTATGGCAAATGTAAGAATCACAATGTACCAGTATACTATTATGTATGGCTAATGTAAGGATCACAATGCACCAGTACAATATTATGCATGGCTAATGTAAGGATCACAATGTACCAGTACGCTATTATGTATGGCTAATGTACAAATCACAATGTACCAGTACACTATTATGTATAGCTAATGTAAGGATCATAATATGCCAGAACACTATTATGTATGGCTAATGTAATGATCACAATGTACCAGTATAGTATTATGTATTGCTAATGTATTGATCACAATGTACCAGTACTCTACTATATATGGCTAATGTAAGAGTCATAATGTACAAATACAGTATTATCTATAGCTAATGTAAGGATCATAATGTACCAATACACTACTATATATGGCTAATGTAAGGGTCATATTGTGCAGTACATTATTTTCTATGGCTAATGTAAGGATCACAGTGTACCAGTACACTATTTCCTATGGCTAATGTAAGGATCACAGTGTACCAATACACTATTATGTATGGCTAATTTAAGGATCACTATGCACCAGTACACTATTATGCATGGCTAATGTAAGGATCACAATGTACACTATTATGTATGGCTAATGTAAGGATCACAATATACAAGTACACTGTTATGTAGGACTAATGTAAGGGTCATTGTGTACCAGTAGACTATTATATATGACTAAGGTAAGGATCACAGTGTACCAGTACACTATTATGTATGGCTAATGTAAAGATCGCAATGCACCAGTACATTACTATGTATGGCTAATGTAAGGGTCACATTGTACCAGTGCACTATTACATATGGCTAATGTAAGGATCACAATGTACCACAACACTATTATGTATGGCTAATGTAAGGATCACAATGTACCAGTATACTATTATGCATGGCTAATTTAAGGAGCACAGTGTACCAGTACACTATTATGTATGGCTAATGTAAGGATCACAGTGTACCAGTACACTACTATATATGGCTAATGTAAGAGTCATAATGTACCAGTATACCATTATGCATGGCTAATGTAGGGATCACAGTGTACCAGTGCACTACTATATATGGCTAATGTAAGGGTCATAATGTACCAGTAGAATATTATGTATGGCTAATGTAAGGATCACAATGTACCAGTACACTATTATGTATGGCTAATGCAAGGATCACAGTGTACCAATATACTGTTATGTATGTCAAATGTAAGGATCACAATATACAAGTACACTGTCATGTATTGATAATGTAAGGATCACAAGGTACCAGTACACTATTATGTGTAGCTAATGTGAGGATCACAATATACCAGTACACAATTATATATTGCTAATAAAAGGATCATAGTGTACCAGAACACTATTGTGTATGGCTAATGTAAGGAATACAATGTACCAGTATACTATTATGTATGGCTAATGTAAGGATCACAATGTACTGATACACTATTATGTATGGCTAATGTAAGGATTATAATATACTAGAACATTATTATGTATGGCTAATGTAAGGATCACAGTGTACCAGTACACAATTATATATATTGCTAATGTAAGGATCATAGTGCACCAGAACACTGTTATGTATGGCTAATGTAAGGATCAGAATGTACCAGTATACTATGATGTATGGCGAATGTAAAGATCACAATGTACCAGTATACTATTATGTATGGCTAATGTAAGGATCACAATGTTCCAGAACACTATTATGTATGGCTAATGTAAATAACACAATGTACTGGTATACTATTATGTATGGCTAATGTAAGGATCATAATATACCAGAACACTATTATGTATGGCTCATTTAAGGATCATAATGTACCAGTACACCATTATGTATGGCTAATGTAAGGATCACAATGTACCAGTATACTACTATATATGGCCAATGTAAGGGTCATAATATACCAGTACACTATTATGTTTGGCTAATGTAAGGGTCATAATGTACCAGTACACTATTATGTATGGCTAATGTAAGGATCACGATGTACCAGTGCAATATTATATAAGGCTAATGTAAGGATCACAATGTACCAGTACACTATTATGTGTGGCTAATGTAAGGATAACACTGTACCAGTATACAATTTTGTATTGTTAATGTAATGATCATAATGTACCAGTACACTATTATATATGGCTAATGTAAGGATTATAATATGCCAGAACACTATTATGTATGGCTAATGTAAGGTTCACAATGTACCAGTGTAGTATTATGTATGGCTAATGTATGGTTCACAGTGTAACAGTACACTATTATGTATGACTAATGTAAGGATCACAATGTATCAGTACTCTACTATATATGGCTAATGTAAGGGTCATAATGTACCAATACACTATTATCTATGGCTAATGTAAGGATCACAGTGTACCAGTACACTACTATATATGGATAATGTAAGGGTCATAATGTGCCAGTACACTATTTTTTATGGCTAATGTAAGGATCACAGTATACCAGTACACTATTATGTATGGCTAATGAAAGGATGACTATGTACCAGTACACTATTATGTATGGCTAATGTAAGGATCACAATATACAAGTACACTGTTATTTATGGCTAATGTAGGATCACAATGTACCAGTGCACTATTACATATGGCTGATGTAAGGATCACAAGGTGCCAGTAAACTATTATGTATTGCTAATGTAAGGATCACAATGTACCAGTACACAATTATATATTGCTAATGTAAGAATCATAAAGAAACTCCAGCTCTATTCAGTCGCATACCATCTGCTCAGAGGTGATCTGTGCCTGACATACAAGGCCATGTCCAACCCGGAATTAATGGACATGCTCCACCTCAAAAAATCCAAATCCACCAGAGCCACGAGAGCAAGAGACTTAAACCTCAACACGGATATAAATAGGACGTGCTGGAGGGACAGATTCATCACCCAGAGACTCCCTACACTATGGAACAGAATCCCAGTCCATGTGAGGCAGAGCCCCTCACTGACTCTGTTCAAGAGAAATCTTGACGAGTGGATGGGAGATAGTAGGTTTACCCCGGGAATCATCTCTGTATCACTGCTGGACAGAGGCACAGCAAACTAATGGGTATAGTATTCTCATCCTAAGGGGTGGTGAAAGCCACACACACTCTGGCTATGCTTATAAATGCCCTAGGGCAGATAGCCTAGTATGAACCTATGAACCTATAATGTACCAGAACACTATTATGTTTGCCTAATGTAAGGATCACAACGTACCAGTACACTATTATGTATGGCTAATGTAAGGATCATAATATACCAGTACACAATTATATATTGCTAATGTAAGAATCATAATGTACCAGGACACAATTATATATTGCTAATGTAAGAATTATAATGTACCAGTACACTATTATATATGACTAATATAAAGATCATAATGTACCAGTACACTATTATAAAGTAATCATTTCTGAAAGCATTATTTTCCTGATGTCTCTACTGACAGGGATTCTACAACCTCAACATCATAATTAAAGGTTTTAATATGGAGATTTGATTAGGCCCAACCTTTCAGTTGTAATTACCTAACCCCCCCAAAGTGTTTGTAACTCCTTCACCCAATTGAGAGGTCACACCAGGATTCTGTTATTAAATATTCAACTTCTCTGCCCTTTTTCTCCCTATTTAATTGTCCCTGCTATGAATAAACATGGCTAATGTAAGATCACACAGCATTTAGAATATTTTAAATTGGTTGTTTCTCTCCACTAGAACAGTATCTTACTGTAGTGTGGTGGTTTCACTGTCAAAAACTTTTATCCTTCCTTTGCTGCAGTCTCTAATTCATTGATGTCATCAAGGCCATTGAATACAGGTACTTTTCTGGCCAGTCACCTCCACAAACTGACATCACCATGGCTGTCCTAACAACCCACCCATGCTATGATGTCACAGCTCCCTGGTCCTTTCCCTACCCAAAGTTAAGCTGATGTTGTGTAAAAATGTCTGTGATTGTATGGGGCTGTTCTCCCCAGGCCTCCACTGAAAATGGGTCATTGGCCCAGTGGACTTTCCCAGTCAACAACTGTCAATAAATAAATAATAAATAAACAGCACATGAGTCAAGTCTCCTGCTGTGAGCTGTCATTCACAGCAGGTAACAGCTCAAAATTACCCTTAGCACTTTGAAAGCTAGGGAAGTTAGGTGTGAAGGGGGATGGGAGATGAATCAAAGTAGTACAATTCAGGCTTCACAAAAAATGCAGTTTAGCCATTCTAAAAAGAAGCAGCAATAAAAAGCACTTTGAAAGTCTGTTCTGTGACATTTGCACTGTTTGTGTTTTATGTTGTCATTGAAAGGCATGAAATGTTATTTAAAACTAACTGCCTAAAAGACAGCAATGTATGCATGTAAAATCAATGCACTGACAGGAGCTTTAGGAAGAAAGAGACCTGCATGATGTAACTTTTTACAGCGAGCACTGCATTTTGGGATACCTAGAGGCAGACTAAACAATCATAATTACTTCAAGATGTCAGACCCCATGTGACCAGACTCAGAAATGATGTATAAAAATATTTATAAACATGTAAATAGTCCCAGAGTGGTGTTAAAATGTAGGAAACACCAAACTGTGATGAAATAAACATATTTTTCAAATCTGTGGGTGCGGTTCTCCTTTAAAATTGGTAGTCTAATGATGAATGTCATTTCTATTTATCAAATGCATCAGATAGTCAGGTTGTTACCTGCTAAATCTGAATTTAGACTTTTTGCTTTTAATAATCATTTCTGAAATTCCTGCAACACTTCATGCAAATCACTCAAGTGCTTCCCCTCTATTTTTCCTATGATCAGTAAATAATCTTGGTAAACCATTACCTCCAAATATTTCAACAAGTTTTGCATACAGTGACTTGAAAATGGATGGTGCAGAATTGGCACTAAATGTTAATCTTCTGCAGAGAAATAAACCTAAAATACAATTCTTCATTGCATATTCTTAAATTAATCATCTCACAACCTTTGTTCATAGCCAGGTGCTAACTCAGTTTTTGCTAGCACAGTCCCTCCACTCAGCATGGCTGTCAGCTCCTGGCAATGGCTTTACCTCCTTCTGTTGCTCAACTAATGACTAACATGTAATAACCACACACACAGAAATGTTACTAGGGAAGCAGTTTATACAGCCTAGTCATTGTACTCATTCTCCAGGAAACAGGCAACTATTTCAGTAATTTTGAAACAGGGTAAGGATTCATTTCAAAATGATTCTTATAGGATAATATTCATATTAAACTGTGATTATAACTTCTTGCAGCTATTTTAGCAAATGGCTTGTCTTAATCTCCTCAAACAGTAATATACCTTGATTAGATGCCAAAAAGGTATTTAACCAACTAGATCTGGATTATGTTTTCACAACATGTATTCTAGCTTCATTGAATTAGGGAAGGCACTCTATAATTGATTTTCATCAAAAATAAAATAAGGGCAAGACTCTTCTCTGCTATTAAATTTAGTAGTGAGATATCTCTTATATTTCCCTATATTTAGAGCCTTTGCAGATAAGCTCCTTTACTGGGACGTTTTTTCCAGTATAATCAACACATGATTACCTTTATGTAGATGATCTTGTAGCTTCCTATCTAGCTCTAACCAAAATGTGTCAATTATTTTTGAAAAACATCAAACATGGTGTGCACTAGTACAGTATAAATTAATTATGTTAAGCACAAGCACATGAAATGAATTACCTTTTTTATTGGAGGTTTACACATTTCTTGAAGAACTTGATCAAGTGATTTATTGAGAATAAAATATCTGGTACTCTGGTTGTCTCAGTAAAGTTAACATACAGGAACATTCTGTTAGAGTGTATGGAGTTCTTTCTGAGAAAGAAGAGGATATGTTTGTACTTCATGCAAACTATATAATCCTTATCATGGTTGACTGCCGTTGTTACTGTATTCTCCTTCCTTATATTTTTCTGTAAACTGAACAGGCAAACCACTGCTTTTATTTAGTCATGGCAGACACCCTGAGTGGACACTCTAAATTCTCCCTAGGCGTGAGTGCATGTGTGTGTGTGTGTGTGTGTGCCTTCTGTGGAAGGCTGGGCGCCAGGCTGGCAACTCAACACCGTAAAACTACACTGCCAATCATGAGCAGACAGATGATCCACTCTGGTGATCCCTAATTGGGAAAAGCCGAAAGAAGAAGAAGAAACCTTGAGTGGGCTGAAATATTTTGATTTTGTTTTCTGCCACAAGAGGCTTAGGTCTACCCAACATTTAACTACAGCAACCAAGCTTAGAATTCTGCATGGTTTACTGGTTAAATATTATAAGGTCTTGTAAATCCTTTCTTATAGATCAATTTGGTGTATTGCAGGGAGTGTATGAAAGGCCTAGGAAGAGAAAACACAATTAACCTTTGATTGTTACACATCTGTCAAAGACTATTAAATGGCTCATAAAAGAAACAAGCATGCTTAAATAGAGACATGAATTGCTACCTATAGGAATGTTCAATCCCTGTGAAATTCAGTTTGTCAGAATATGTGGGTTCTTAAAAGGATGCCTAACATTACTGCTTTGGGTGCAATTATTGCAGGACAGAAATCAATGACATGGAAGATGGTAGTACAAAAATATGGTCTGGAAGAAGATTTTAATGGAACTCCTGAGCAGTTGCTGAGTGGATTATAGAAACTTAAACTGCAGACACTGAAGCAAGAGGACTGTACACTTTGGATTAGATTAGATTATCAAGATAAGAGGAAACTTACTGTAGGAAAGGAACAGTGCATTTGTACAACATTTGAGCTGGCCAGAGATATAAGAAGAAGAAAAAAAAAAATATATATATATATATATATATATATATATATATATATATATATATATATAAAAACAAGAGAATCCCAACGCTGATGAGAACAGAAATCTCTTCTTAGAGCCAATCCTCAAAGTCCACAGTTGCATGAATCAGACCAAAATCATTAAAACCAAGTACTAGTTTTAATAAAACAAAACGTTAGCGCTTTCGCGGGAGTTCCGCTTCTTCAGACGTTACAACAACAACTGAACTCAAAATTCCCTCTTTATACAAAAACATCACTTCCTGTGAAAACATCACTTCCTGTGACAGACTTGCTAAAATTTAAAGGAACAGTAACAATGAATTACACACTACTATGCATAAAAAACATTGTGTGACTAAAATCACTATCACATGGAATCAAATAAAATAGAACAACCTATCTAACTGGTCTCGCTTTTAGAATAGGTCTAAGCGGTACAGCCTCATTTAGACCTTTCCCCCTGTGTGCAGCGAGACGAAGAATCCATTTAACTTCAGATTCCTCTGTCAAATTCACAACATCTCCCCCTCGAGCATGAAGTTGTAGCACATGGAGAACCTGGAACAGAAAAACATGGTCCCTACCAGAAGACAACATATGTTTAGCAATGGCACTCTGTGGTTCACCTCTCGTGAAACAATACATATGACCTCTTATGTGCTCACGGAGCGATCTGTTAGTTTTTCCTACATAAAAACAAAAACAGACCTGACAATGTGCAACATAAACTAAGTTCCTTGTGTTGCAGTCAGATCTGTTCCTAAGCTCCCTGAGTTTACCATCATTAGGATTCTTAAAAAATCTAGATGTATCTATATATGCACATTGTGGACACAAGCCGCAACGCTTAGTCCCTAGATCAAAGCATTTAACAACATTATTCCTCTCCAGACAGAGGTCCGGAAAACAAAGCTGCTGCTTAAGATTCTTAAGGTTACTGAATGTGTATCTAGGATAGTTGCCAACTATGCTCCTGGTGTTTGAATCCGTTAAAAGCATATTCCGATTATTTAATATAGCATGCTGAACTCCAGGTATATTCCTCCCAAATGGTAATATTATGGGTAGCTGTACATCCTGTTCAATTTTCCTATGTGTGCAATTTCTTGTATCCGAAAAATGAGGCTTACCTCTAATTTGTCTCAGCCTAGATACATCATTACAGATTTTACTCGTTTCTTGAGGGCAGTAATGCCTAGTGACAAAACTATCTCTAAGTTTTAATAGCTCAGAATGAAACAACTGATCGTCTGAGCATAGACGTGAAACCCTAAGGGCCTGACCCTTAACAATATTGTTGAAAATCTTAGGGTCGCGCATACTATCAGGTGACAAATATGAAGCCCTATAACACGGCTTCCTGAACACTTTAGTGGCAAATGTATTGCCTGACCTATAAACTGTGGTATCTAGATAGTTAATCGACTCAATAGACTGTTCCATAGTGAATTGTAAAAACCCACCCACATCACTGATGTGCTTCAAAAATGAATCCAACGAGTCACCAGTGCCATGCCAAAGGAGAAAACTTCTTTCTCCCAATCAGTCATGTTAACGTGTTCCAACATTGTCTTTTTTTAGACGATTTGTTGACGACCTCTTTCTCCTTTGGCATAACATTCAGTACAAAAATTAGAATTTTTTAATCAACAAAAAGAGAAAGAGAAGCAAATGAGACAGGACACTTGCAATAGGTGAGTCTTAAAAGTGTGAGAGGTAGTAAGTTGGTGAGGTGGGATTTAAGTGTAATCATTGCAGTGACAGGTGTTAGCATTTATGAGAAAAGTTTTAAGTTCGGATTTAAAAAGATTTATGTTAGAAATTATTCAGATTTTAAGGGGAGTTTGTTCCATGCATGGGATATACTATATTTGTAAAGAAGTTTACCAATGTTTTTGTTTGGTTAGGTGTCCAGAAGGAGCTAAGCTGCAGAGAGTTCTGGGAGGGGTATAATGTGATATTAGTGAGGATATAACATGACAGGAAAGTGGTTTTAGGAGTAGAGTATGCATCATTTGCAGCTGGGAGTGAAGCAGGTGCTGGGGAAAGTCAAGCCACTGGAGTTGTTTTACTGCATGGCAGTGATGATATGTGTAGGGTTGGTTACTAGCAAACTTGCAACATTACAGTATGATTGACTGAGTTTAGCCAAAAGGGTAGATTGTAGATGGGAAAAGATGGGGGAGGCATAAAGTACACACAGAAGGAGGAAGCCCTGAGCTAGTTTCTCCCTAGAGTAAGGGACTATGTATTTTTTTATGTCTGTAGAGTAGGCCAAGTTTTTGATTGGTCTTTTTGATACAGTGCTGAATATGGGTATCAAATTTTAATTGGTCATCGATAATAACACCAAGAAGTTTAGTATGTGGGTCAGGTTGTATGATGGTATTGTCGAGAGAGGAAATGTTGAAGGTTGGTTTGAGGTTAGAGAGGGTTTTTGGAAAAAAAGAGTAGTACCTTTGTTTTTTTTTTGGGATTTAGAATTAGTTGGTTGTTGGCTAGCCATTTTTATACTGATAGGAAGCTATGTTGAGTAGTAGAAAGGAGGTTAGTGAAACTGTCAGAACAGATAATATCTTATTACTCTAGAGTAATAGAGTAGAGTCATCTGCATATTGTGTCAGGGAGGATGCTGTACAGGAATTATGCACTTGATTTGTGAAAATATTAAATAGTAGAGGGCCAAGAATTGAGGCTTGAGGCACCCCAGTTTGGATTGGCAAGCAAGGGGAGCAGGTAGCCTGCCATCATACTGACTGTTGTCTATTAGTGAGATAGCTAGTGAACCATTTAATAGTAGAGTTATATAACTTGAGCTGTAATAGTTTATCAAGAAGTTTGTAGTGTGATACTGTATTGAATGCTTTAGAAAGGTCGATAAAGAGGCAAGAAACCAATGTTTTTTTGTCCATGGCTTCGGCAACGGTTTGAGTAAAGGATAGTAGGGCAGCAGCTGTACTATGATGGGGTCAGAAGCCATGTTGCATAGGGGTTAGGAGGTTATTATCTAGAAGGTACTTAATAAGCTGTCTGTGAATGGATTTTTCAAGGAGTTTAGATAGTGGAGGGAGGATAGCAATAGGTCTGTAGTTAGATGGTTCATTGCTGTTGCCTCCCTTGTGTAATGGAGTGATAAAGAATGATTTCCATATATCTGGGATGGTGGATTCATGAAGAGATCTATTGATCAGGATAGAGATGAGGTAGGCTATTGAGTGAGTGGCTAGTTTAAGAAAGGGGGGAGAAGGTTGTCAGAAGAGGGTGAGCATGGCTTCAGCTTAAGCAGGAGAGATTTGATGTAAGATGTCGGGATGGGGTCGAGTGTATAAGAGGGAGTACTGCTTCTCTGAAGTACAGGCTAACACAGAAGGTCGTTGGCTAACAAAGTTCACAGATGACTGCAAACTAGGAGACATAATCGAAACTCCTAACAATGTGAACATACTACAAAAGGGCCTCACTGAAACAGATGCCTGGTGTCAAAGCCATGGCCTGAAGCTCAATGCCAAAAAGTGTATTGTCATCCCCTTTGGTAAAAAATATGTACCCATGAACTACCACATAGCTGGTAGTTTAGTTAATGCTGAAAATGTGATAAGAGACCTTGGGACACAGGTGGACAGTAGTCTCTCCTTTGATAATCACATCGCCACAGTGGTCAGGAAATCCTTCTACGTGGCTCACCTCATCACAAAAGGTTTCTCATCCAGAAAAAAAGAGGTCACTGTTCCCCTTTTCTCATCACTCATTAGACCCATTATAGAGTACAATGCCCCTTTTGGTATGTACCTCATGTACCTCACAAGACATCTACAACAACTGGAAAGGCCACAGAAATACCTCACAAAGCGGATTACTGGCCTCAAACAGATGCCCTATGCAGACCGTCTCATAAAACTCCAGCTTTACGCCGTCGCATATCGCCTACTCAGAGGCGATCTCTGCCTATCATACAAAGCTATGTCAAACCCAGAGCTGTTGGACATGCTCCACTTAAAGAAATCCCAATCCCTCTGAACTACACGGTCTAGGGACCTAAACCTTGTCACCACAATAAACAGAACATGCTGGAGGGATAGATTCCTGTCCCAGAGACTTCCCATACTCTGAAACAGGCTACCTATCTATGTCAAACAGAGCTCCTCATTAGCACTCTTCAAGAAAAATTTTGGTGATTGAATGGGAAATAGGAAATTCACCACAGGGATCACTTCTCTGGCTCTGCTTGACAGGGGCACAGGTAAATAATTTTCTTGGGAGACGAAAGCCAGGGTCCATTTTGGCTAGGCTTATATAGGCCCTAGGGCCAATAGCCTAGTACCTACCTATGAACCTATGTGGGAAAAAGGAAGTTGGTTTAGTTTTAACAGATTTGGTAGATCCAGCCAGTCAAGTAGTTGAAGAACAGAACAATGATGAGTTTTTTGGGGTTGACTGGCTGCAAACTTTGCTTTTTTGTTATAGTAGGGCTCTAAGTGATTAATATCAGTCTTAAGTAAATTGGTGAAGATTTGTGAACAGTAGAGTAGGGTAGAAAGTCCGTGCCTCGTCTGGCTTGGTTTGTGAGGTATGGTTTGGCTCTATATAGAGCTCCATGTTTTGTGTGAACTTTCTTGACTGATAGCGAGATGTGTTTGTCAAATTTTAGTCTGTCATCTATTGTAACTCCTAGGAGCTTGGTCTCATTTGTAGGTTCAATTTTAATGCCATTAGAGGAGAGAATATAGAGAGTTAGAGAGTTGTGCTTGCATGATTTGTTTGTGAAAATCATTAACTTAGTTTTGTTTGGCTTTAGAATAAGTTGATGGTTAGAGAGGTAATTGTCAATGTCTAGGAAAGCTTTTTGCATTTTTTTGTTGAAGGCTGAGCAGATAAAAGAGGAGTCATCAGCATATTAGATGACAGTGGTAAGCTGGGTGGCAGGATGTAGGTTGTTGGTAAATAAGACAAAAAGGAGGAGACCAAGTATGGAACCTTGGGGTACCCCAGTGGTAACTGGTAGAAGAGGGGAGTGTGTGTTCTCCCATTTTGTAGCTTGTTTTCAGTTAGACAGGCAGCTGTGTAACCATGTTAGGGATGATGAACTTAGATTATAAGTTGCAAGTTTTTGAGTAGCAGTTGGTGGGATATGGTGTCAAAGGCTTTTGACATGTCCAGGAAACTTTCAGAGATTAGTTGGTTTTCATTTTTGAGGTGATGAACAATATCAGTTAATGTTATTAGAGCTGTATTAGTACTATGTTTGGGTCTGAAACCATGTTCCCAGTGCCTCTGTCGAGTAGAGTCACTGGAGTTATACCCGGGGTGAATTTTCTATTTCTCATCCACTCATCAAGATTTTTCTTGAAGAGGGTCAGCGAGTTGCTCTGTTTGACATGTATGGAAAGTCTATTCCATAACATGGGCAGTCTCTGGGTTATGAACCTGTCCGTCCAGTTGATTGTGGTAATGAGGTTGAGGTCTATGGAGCATGTGGTCCGGAGGGATTGGGATTTCTTTAGATGTAGTATTTCTAACAGAGCTGGGTCAGATGTGTCTTTGTAAGTCAAGCAGAGATCGCCTCTAAGTAGGTGATATGAGACAGACAATAGCTGGAGTTTTTTGAGTTTGTCCATATAGGGCAAGTGTTTAAGGCCTAGGATCCTCTTTGTGAGGTACTTTTGTGGCCTCTCCAGTTGTTGTAGGTATCTAGTGAGGTACATGCCAAATGGGGCATTATACTTTATGATTGGCCTAATGAGGGAAGAGTAGAGGGAGACAATGATCTCTTTCGTCTTGGATGCAAAACCCTTGGTAATGAGATGTGCCACATAGAAGGACTTTCTGACCACAGTGGCAATGTGGTGATCAAAAGAGAGGTTGCTGTCAACCTGTGTTCCCAGATCTCTTATAATGCCTTCTGTGTTCCCAGATCTCTTATAATGCCTTCTGTGTTCGGTGGACTATCATCAGTGTGGTAATTCATGGGAACTGGGTTTTTCCCAAAAGTGATGAAGACACATTTTTTGGCAAGGCCATGGTTCTGACACCAGTCGTTGGTCTCAGTGAGGCCATTCTGTAGGATGTCAATATCACTTGGAGAGTTAATAATAGCTCCCAACTTGCAATCATGTGTGAACCTTGTCAGCCAGAGTCTCTTCGTGTTGGTCTGGACTTCAGAGAAGGAGATACCAAACAGGAGAGGACCCAGGACCGAACCCTGTGGGACTCCACTCATGACTAGTCAGCAGTCTGACTTGGAGTCAGCTACTTTCACACTGTGGGTTCATTCTTTTCAACCCACCTAGTGATATAAGGGTTGATGTCTAGCTTAGTGAGTTTTTCTATAATTCCTGAATAGGGAATGGTATCAAATGCCTTGGCCATATCAAGGTAGGCTGTATGTACCACCTTGCCTTCATCCACAGCTCTGGTGACTGACTCAAAGAAGTCGACCAAGTTGAGCAGGCATGATCTACCCTTCACAAAACTAAACTGTGTGGGATCCAGAGTTTGGAGATTCCCTATATCCATGTTTATCAGGTACATGATGATGTGCTCCAGAGCTTTACATATCAGACTCATCAGGCTAATGGGGCAATAGTTCCCAGGGTCTGTAGTCGCTCCTCCTTTGTGGAAAGGGATGACTGTAGCAGTGCACCATTTGGAAGGAACAAAGCCTGAGGTGAGGTTGTGATTGAACAGGGCACACAGGGCAGGTCCCATAGAAGCTGTATTCTTGGCCATGAACAGTGCTGTTTTAACCTGTGCAACAGTAACACTGGGTGCCTGGCAATCTACTGGTATTGTGATTAGTCCTTTGGGGGAGTAGAGAGGGGCAAAGTTAAATTTTTACTTCTACTTCAGGCAATAGGTATCATGCCTGTAACCCCATAACAGATGTCCTTGTTTGTCTTCATAGTATATAGTCAAGCAAGAAAACTGCTGTGCATCTTGATGATTTCTATCAGAAATAGGTTAGTGTCACTCTGGATCAGTTCTCCATGATTTTATATGGAATATTTACCAGTTTGATGCTTCTAAATTTGTTCAAGCCTAATGTTGCCCATCTTTGTGAACTGGTACCTCTACAACTAGTCACCATAAGTCAAGGACATGCCTTTAATGCTAGCATTTTATTTAATATAACTGACAGGGGTGTATTCAGCTTTTTTTGATGCAGTGTAAGAAACCATGTTGTATATTGTCTTGGAGCATATCACCTCCGTGCACAAAAAGAACAAATAAAAGGCCATTTAAAATATAACATAATCATAGCCAGTAGAACACTAAATCATGTTTACAAAGATCTCTGCATTTGCTTTTGTTTTAACTTTATTCAGATTAGTTTTCTTTTCTTTTTTCTAAACTAAATAAGGGAAATTTAGATTTTTTTGCCATTATTATATAATGTAATGTTATGTATATATAACTTTGAAAATAATGTTATGTTTTGCAAAGTGTTTTATAATAAGTTAGTACTATATGTGCTAAATGCCGGTATTGCTTATGACTGTAATTTGCTTGAAACTGGCATTTACTAAATGTTCAATGTGTATTATTATCTTGGAGCTTTTTTCTCTGGGCCTCCGCTGAAAATGGACGTATATCCAGTCGGACTATCCTGGTCAACAAATGTAAAATAAATAAATAAATAAATTATACTTATGGTACAGGTGTTTATTCATTTTGTACACCATTCATATGCTAAACTACACGTGTGCTTACTGTACTTTGCTGTACTGTTGATTTAAAATTATTCTCATTTGTTATGAAATTAGAAAAAATGTCTTTGGTTCACTAAGGAAACCACAGATTATATATTTAATGCTGAACAGTTTATCACAGTGACGAAGGCTAAGGCGTATGGAGAGTTGTGTGAAAGGTTGGACACTAAGGAGGGAGAAAAAACCTGTACTGATTTGCTAGACAGAGGGACCGAGCTAGGAAAGATGTGCAGCAGGTTAGGGTGAGAAAGGATAATGAGGGAAGTGCACTCAAAAGTGAGGAGAGTATTTTGAGCAGATGGAAAGAGGACTTTGAGGGGCTGATGAATGAAGAGAATGAGGCAGAGAGAAGGTTGGATGATGTGGGGATAGTGAATTAGGAAGTGAAACAGATTAGCAAGGAGGAAGTAAGGCCAGCTCTAAAGAGGATGAAGAATGGAAAGGCTGTTGGCCCAGATGACATACCTGTGGAAACATGGAAGTGTTTAGGAGAGATGGGCTTTTAACCAGATTGTTTAACAGAATCTTGGAAAGTGAGAGGATACCTGAGGAATGGAGAAGAAGTGTATTGGTACCGATTTTTAAGAATAAGGGTGATGTGTAGAGCTGTAGTAACTACAGAGCGATAAAACTGATCAGCCACAGCATGAAGTTATGGGAAAAGAGTAGTGGAAGCTAGGTTAAGAAGGGGATTTTGAAGTCTGAAGAAGTGTCCTTTGGGGTGTGAAAGTGCTTACTTTTACAATAAAACATTGTATTTGCTGTGAAAAATGTGCCAGTTGTGCTGCTTTCTCTCTTATTTTGCTTACTTGATTTGGGATCTGTTTAGGAGAAGCTCTATACACTAGTCATTGTGTGTTTTTGGATGATGTGTAGAGCTGTAGTAACTATAGAGGGATAGAACTGATCAGTCACAGCATGAAGTTATGTGAAAGAGTAGTGGAAGCTATGTTAAGAAGGGACGTGATGATTAGTGATCAGCAGTATGGTTTCATGCCAGGAAAGAGCACTACAGATGCGATGTTTGCTCTGAGAGTGTTGATGGAGAAGTACAGAGAAGGTCAGAAGGAGTTGCATTGTGTCTTTGTGGACTTAGAAAAAGCAAATGGCAGGGTGCCTAGGGAGGAGTTGTGATATCGTATGAGGAACTCAGGAGTGGCAGAGAAGTATGTAAGAGTGGTACAGGATATGTACGAGGGCAGTGTGACTGTGGTGAAGTCTGCTGTAGGAGTGACAGATGTGTTCAAGGTAGAGAAGGGATTACATCAATTGCAATGGTGATGGACAGGTTGACAGATGAGATCAGACAGGAGTCCCCATGGACTATGATGTTTGCAGATGACATTGTGATCTGTAGTGAGAGTAACAAACAGATTGAGGAGACTCTGGAGAGGTGGCGATATGGTCTAGAGAGGAGAGGAATGAAGGTCAGCAGGACTAAGACAGAATATACGTGTGTGAATGAGAGGGAGTACAGAGGAATGATGAGGATGCAGGGAGTACAGCTGGCGAAGGTGGATGAGTTTAAATACTTGGGATCAACAGTTCAGAGTAATGGTGAGTGTGGAAAAGAGGTGAAGAGAGTGCAGGCAGGGTGGAGTGGGTGGAGAAGAGTGTCAGGAGTGATTTTTGATGACGGGTACCAGTAAGAGTGAAAGGGAGGGTCTACAAGATGGTAGTGAGACCAGCTATGATATATGGGTTGGAGACAGTGGCACTGATGAAAAGGCAGGAGTCAGAGTTAAAGATGTTAGGATTTGCACTGGGTGTGATGAGGGGGTCTATATTAAATCAACGAAAATCCATTACATCGAATACCAAAACAGCGACACGTATTACTCAAACCACAAAAATACCAAATGCACTAAACCGCGAAATTTAAAATATTGAACGTTCATAGTCGGCCAACTCCACCACCCGCTACATACTAACTACCCAAACAAAATAAATAAGCCACATACATACACTAACCAAACCCTTCTCCTAACCCTAAAGTAAAGAACCAAAACTCAACTTTTAACCCTACACTAACCCCCACATACACAACTATCTATGCACTATCCTTAACCCCTCCCTAACCCTAAGGTCCGTAACTACTGCACACTTACCTTATGGAGCTATACCGCAGACGGGCCAACCAAAACACTTCGACATTTCAAATTTTGCGGTTTTGCACGTTCAGCCATTACGTATTTCACGCAATATGTGTCGAGGATTTCATATTTGCATAAATGGAGTTTTGACAATGTAATAGGAACCCATGATGAGGATGGACAGGATTAGAAATGAGTATATTAGATGGTCAGCTCAGGTTGGATGGTTTGGAGACAAAGCCAGAGAAGGGAGATTGTATTGGTTTGCACATGTGCTGAGGAGGTATGCTGGGTTTATTGGGTGAAGGATGCTAAGGATGGAGCTGCCAGGTAAGAGGAAAAGTGGAAGGCCTAAGATAAGGTTTTTGAATGTGGTGAGACAGGACATGCAGGTGGTTGGTGTGACAGAGCAAGATGCAGAGGACAGGAAGAAATGGAAACAGATGATCTGCTGTGGTGACCCCTAATGGGAGCCACTGAAAGAAAAAGAAAAACAGTTTATTACAGACTTTTCAAAAGCCAAAAAAAAATGACTTTAAATTAATTTCAGTTTTTCAAGTCAATGCAGTCTTAAAAATTAATGAGAATAACACCAGCTGGGTTGGGAGATAATGTCACTGTAGTACATGGAGCATGATGGTTATGCTCTAATATTAAGAAAAAGACAAATCAGTTAAGTGGTACAGTGGGAAGAAATGTGACCTTACGTATCCCTACTTAAGTTGTTCAGGTTGGATCAGGCTAGGAAGTAAAATCTGCCAGAAGTGACAAGCAAATGACTGTCAAAATAAAAGATTTGTTTCTGCTTGCATGTCCTGACATTCTGTTACAGACTTAGTTACTACAAAAATAAGATGTGTGTTTACCTGCATTTTTTCTGAAAGATAAAAACTATGAAACTCAAATATATGTCTACTATTCAGTGACTTCAGTCCTCTTTTTGTCTGAAAGCCAAAATCTTTATGAGGAACAGATCAAACAAGTGAGGCAAAAATCTGGACAGTTAGACGATATGGAAGGTAAGTGTCTTACACTGCTTAGTGCTTTACAGCTTTGAAAAATGGCAAAACACTTAATATTTTTTCTTTTTTTCCTGTAACTAGTAGCACAATGAGCAGATAAAACGTAACTCTTGAGGTGACCTTCTTGGCACCCATGTCTTGAACACATAATAAATTGGTAACGATCTGCAACCTGATCATAATCCTCTATGCTCGAATCAGTGACAATAGTGTCCTAAGGTAGTCTGCGTTTGACCTACTCTGAATAAAACCAGCGTGGTGGTTACCATTAAGGTATGCTAAATAATCTGGAAAAGGTGATGCAGAACTTGTGCAAATAAGTTTACCACTAAAATAATAATTGGTGTGACAGACTAGTTTTCCACCATGTAAGTATTTTCCTTGGATTCAGAAGAACATAGATATGAAAACTGTATCAGATGGAGGAGAATCTCCAGTCATGGAATTATTATTAAAAAAAGAGATGTTAGAGCTGGTGTTATCAGGGGCTGACTGAGTTGTAAACATCAAAGTTAATAACATCAACTCATGATGCTTTGCTTGAATGAGATGAGTGAATTGATTAATGTAGCAGAAGGAAGGGGATATTAAACAGACTGGCATCTACAGATTCAGTCTGATGAAGCCAAATGCTGATAGTGGTTAAAATCTAAAAATGTATGAGAAAAGTGCAGCTAAGATAAAATTCATGGGCTTCATTAATAATGGCAGTTGGGTTCATGACTGGGATGTTATGTGAGAAATAGTCTGATTCACTGTCCGCTGCTTCTCGCATTAAGCTATCGATTTCCTGGGATTGTCTTTGTGTTTCCAAGAATGTAAATTAGTCCTGTTTATGAACAGTTGGAAGCAAGCTCTTGACAAAATGATCAAATTCAGTATTTAACATTTAATTTAATAGATAATCAGAGGAATTTATTTTTAAACAGGAGAGATAGTAATCTTCGTGGACTGAAGTAACTTAAAGCAATGAGCCCTGAATGACTGTATCTTCTTTATTTAGAAATACAGCTTTGAAAGTGATATAGACATAATGAATGTCAGATTTAAAAACTCCCATATAGTAACCTGCTTAAAGCAGGCAGGATTCTTACAATAAATTTAACTTCTAACGAAAAAAGCTGAACAAACTGGTAAAACACAAAGCCCAAGGTGGTAGACTGGAAACCGCCAAACTACCAAACTACTGTATAAAGCAGTCACGAACAGTCACGAAGTTAATTTCTTAAACACAACTTTAATAGTGTTTTCGGAAACGACTATGCGTTTCCTTCCTCAGAAAGTAAAAAGCACAAAGCAAAAGCAACATAATCGCAACTAGCCCAACCTTTAAAACATTTGATGCATCATGTGGTACCAATTAATTAATCATATGCCCTAAGCTTAAAGGCATTTAACAGCATAGATTCCAAATAAGTAAAATAAAATAAAAAATCCAAATAATGTCCACATATATTAACTAAATGAACTTTAAAAATTATATATTAATCATTATTTTGCTTAAAAACTCCTACATAAACATTTCATATACACCACAAAAAACAGCTGTATTTACTTCTAACTTAATTAATACTTTAAACATACTTAGGAAATACTTCAAAAATAATCCCCAATAAATTCAATAATTTTAATTATGATTAACCCAAATACCATCAAGAGTAGGTTGGAAAATGAAGGCGTCTTAACTTATAATAAAGTCAGCCAATATAGACTAATAGACAAAATAAAAGCAACACCAGAACAAGTACAAGGGACAGAACATCCTTATCTAATAGGTTCATAGGTTCATAGATTAGTACTAAGCTAACTGCCCTTGCGAGCCATTTTAAACCTAGCCAATTATCCCTTGTGAGACTCAAACCCTGCACCTTGTGTTTGCAAGGCAAACACCATAACCATTAGGCCAACCTCTCAACCAACTAATACTTTTTCTAATACTTTACAATAGGGTTTATATACCCAAAAGTGCTGTCAAGTGCCTAACATTATATTAAAATTATATTAAAACAAGTTGTCAAAATATCAAAATATAAAAATATAAAAATCCTTACAAGGCACTTTTAAAAATCAATTAGTTAATAACTAGCTTCCCTATCTTTTATAAGCCAGTTTTTTTAATACACAAGTAATGGACATATTTTCATTAAGCCCTGGGGTAAACGTGGCTCCTGTTCTTATCTGCCAACATAGTTCTTGTATGTCCAGTTGAATTTGCCATGGTCCTACATAAGGGGCAGTATCTATCTTTTGTAACACCATAAATTCAAATTCATGGTTGGGGAATTCCATAATATGACATGCAAGCGCGTTATTAATATCGCCCTTGAAAATAGCGTAATAGTGTTCATAAACACGTTGCTTCAATTTACGCTCCGTTTTCCCTATATAAAAAGCGTGGCAAGCTGTGCACGTTGCCACATATACCACAGCTTTCGTATCACAACTATGTTTACCCATAATTCTATACGAACTTTTATTAATCAAAGCTGTGTTACCTTCTTTTATGTGCTTGCATTGTGCACAGCTGCCACATTTACTCATCCCTTTGATGGATCTCACCGTTTTAGATTGCCCACTCTCCAACAATGTTTTCAAATTAACCCCTCGTCTAAAGGTTATCGATGGTGGGCCATTGCAGATTTTCTGAACTTGTTTATCTCCAGAGAGCAGTGCCCAATTTTTACTTAAAATGCCCCTTATAAAATGGTGATCCATTGAAAAAGTACATAAAAACCTAGGCTGATTATTGGTATGGCTAGGGTCACCTTTTGTTGCCCCATTTCCAATTAGTTGGTTAATTTGAGGACTAGCTTGTTGTAAAGTCAAAATGGGACTAAAGTAGCCCATTTTGCGTTTATACCCAACTTCATTCCTAATTTCTTCTATCAAGTGTGATGGGTACCCCCTATTGTTAAACATGCCAGCAAGTTTATTACATTCTGTTTCAAAATCCTGGTCATCTGTAACCATTCTGGCCGCCCGCACCATCTGCCCTTTAACAACAGCCTTCTTCTGATGGTGCGGGTGGCAGCTGGAATAGTGCAGAAAATTATTGGAGTAAGAAGGCTTTCTATAGATGTTGCTTTTAAATCTCTTGTTGGAATAATCCTTCTCTAATAATATATCCAAAAAGCTAATCTCGTTGTCACTAGACTTAAATGTAAATTCTAAAAAATTAGTCAGGGTAGTGATAGACTCAATGAAGCTGGGAATTATTTCCGATTGCCCTTTCCACAAAATAAACATGTCATCCTGGTATCTCGTGTACCAGGTGACATGTGTTTGGAACATGGGATTATGGAATAGCAGTGTGTTTTCCCAATGAGCCAAAACGCAATTGGCATACGCCCCCCCACAGGGCGACCCCATAGCTACCCCTGATGTTTGCATATACATGCCATCTTCGAACTTAAATATATTATTGTACAGTATGAGTTCCAAGAGTGTCTCAACTAGGTAGATGACCTTATCATTTACCTTTCTATCAACCAAGAAATCTCTAACCCACTCGAGGCCTACCTCATGTGGTATCACGGTATATAGGTCTTTTATGTCAACTGTAAGGAGCTTTAGGGTTGAATCATACTGGATCTTATTAATAGAATCCAGAAAGCTCCATGAATCCTTACAAATGTGCGATTCTTTGGCTAGAAATGGCTTTAGTAAGATGTCAACATATTTAGCACATGCACTCGTGATAGATCCTTTACCATCCACGATAGGCCTCAGAGGTGAGTCATAAATTTAACTTCTACTTTGATGAATGAAAATGAGTCACGATCATGGAGAATCAGAGCCCACTCTCTACTTATTAGATCTAATGGTTATATGGGAGGAAGGTTGCTGTTTTACTTTCTTGACCTACACATAACAGGCCATTTATAATCTCTGCGTGTTATGCAGCACAATAGAAGCTATCTAAAAATAATCTAGTCTATCCTGATGGGGTTGCAAACGGGTAGTTTTAGTTTATTGAGGAAATAACCTGCCAAAATATTTATTAGATACATATTTAGGATGAACTATAGAATATTTTTCTGGCATCTTGAGATATTTTTCTACTTGTAGAAAGGTCCTGTCAATTATACAGTGTACAGTGACATCAAAATCACTGGCAGTGTCAGGCAAAAGATCAGGCTCAGATGTTGAACTACTGAAAAGAATAAAGAAAAAAGAGGAAAAAGTCATTATTATCCGAGTGACGTCTCCAGGTGCATCTGCAGTTAACTCCTACTGATGCCTCCAGGTGTCAAATATTGCTTGTTCATACTTGCATCAATAATTCGAAAACCATGCTGTGTACAAGGTTTTAAAATATTCCATCTTAAAGCTTACATAATAGAGTAGCAAACTCAAATGCATTAATATTTGACATCTGTCTTGTGCAGGTAAATAGATATTAACTGTTGTTTTTATGATATTAATTTATATAGATATAATTTTCATGTTTTTCTAAATATCTCAACAACCAAGTAACACAGACAGAACTCCTTAGCCTCATATGAAAGCTCTTGGGTAGTTAAATTAAACGCGGCTGACAGTGTGTGTGTGTAACTTGAATGGTTGCTGAGATATTGCAAGTTGTTTACAAAATATTACAAATGTAATAGTTACTGTGCTTACTGTGACTTACAGAATTCAGTTTAAGACCTAGAACCTAAATAATACTACCACTACAAAAATAGTTTGTGCTGAAGAGTTTGCCATTTATACTTCTTTTATAATCCGTATGGTTCCAGAGATATGAACATTTGTTTGAAATGTGAGGACATAATTTGATTCTGTCAAAAGGGTTAGGCTCCTCCCATTGGAAGTTACAGTGCAAACTTCCTGAGCCCTACTGGAGTGAATGAGTTGATAGAAACAAAAATATTGCTAATTATGAGGGAATCTCACAATGCCATAAACTTCGCTGTTAGCCACTGACTTTGATAATCTTCTTACTTGTCTATTTGCTAGCCTAATCTACTGCTAACTAGCAGTGCAATGCCACATTTACACTAAACAATAAAAAATAGAAAAACAAACTAAAAAACAATGAAGCACTATGTCGGAAGGTAAACCAGGAATGAACGACCAACTAGAATAATTACGTTTATTCCACAAGTAACAAAATACGTATTGTGAGCACCTTCATATAATAAAATATTATACTTCATCAGACAAAGGTCCAACACATTCTGTTCATTTTAAACGTTCAAGTAATGGTGTCATTAGTCATTTTTAGTAAGAAATAGAACATATCAAACACAAGGTAAATATAATTGTGAATCAAAAGCTGTAGTTTATTTAAGCAAGTGTAAATCATGCTTAGCCTATTATATAGGGAAGACCGAAAGAAAATTGTCTCAGCGTATATATATATATATATATATATATATATATATATATATATATATATAAACATGAATATGCAATAAAAAAACTGAATATGAATAATGCTTTAGCCAAACATATTAATAGTCATCCAGACCATTCATTTACTTATACCATCATAGATCAAGTTATAATTGACGACAGAAAAGCATGGAATGTACTTTTAGAAATGTGCTGATGTAGCGTTGTCGCCTCACAGTAAGACGTTGTCCTGTTTGATTCTCAGCTAGAGCGTCTTCTGTATGGAGACATTCGTGAATGGGCGTACCTTCGTTGAAGGTTGTGCATCAGGGCCGGCAACTCGGCATGTAAAAATCTACTGTCAATCATTAGCAGACCGGAGTTCCGCTGTGGTGACCCCTAACCGGGAAAAGCTGAAAGACACAACAACAAGAATGGCAAGTAAGGTTGCAAGCAGACACTTGGCCAGGTATTAATGAGTGTAGCTCTATAGCACCTTCACTCAAATTAAAAGCGCTAAAAAGAAATAAAATTTGTCACCATTAAAGAAAGGTTAAAAGAAATATAGAAGTTGGTAAAGTTGATTATTCATAATAAGCTGCTCTATTAATAGGAGAGGTGGAGAGATAAAATGTAGTATAGGAGAGATATATACATGCACATGTTTTTTAGAATCTTAGAAAATATATACATTTTTCATAGTGAATTGATATTTGATTATAGTGTATTTAATGGTTAAGTTAATCATATTAGGTTAATTAATTTATATAAAATAATAGATGTATATAAATTTCATAATTGCATTTTAAGTATTTTATATAAGTATATATACATGTTTATAGTAGGTAGGCTGCTGAGGGCAACCCATAATACTTTTTATTTTATTTTTTTATTTTTAATTGTTGATGTTAGTGAATGTGGTGTTTGCAATATGTATTGTTTGATTTGGAAAGCAATTAATTAGATAAAGGAAATGACATCATGATGACACCATTACTTGAAAGTTTAAAATGAACAGAATGTGTTGGACCTTTGTCTGATGAAGTATAATATTTTATTATATGAAAGCGCTCACAATACGTATTTTGTTACTTGTGGAATAAACGTAATTATTCTAGTTGGTCATTCGTTCCTGGTTTATCTTCCGACACAGTGTATCACATTTACACTAGACAGATAGACTTTTCCAAACAAAGCCATTTAAGTAGTTCTATAGGCATAGCAAGTGCTTTCTTGCTAGTTTAACTTCTTGAAATAGAATTATGTCTGCTTTAGACTATGGAATAAAGTTAAAAATAGCATGCCTTTTACCACAGAATTTCTTCCTCTGGTGTTTAGTGTAATGCAGAAGAGCATGTGCAATGGGAGAAGGGAGCAATATCTTAACTGTAAATCAAACAGTAAAAACAAATAAGAGAGGAAAACACAGAACAGATAGTGCTCTATGCAAATATCTGATGGTGCGAAGTGAAAGTGCCAACACTAGTAAGTATATTAGTTATAAGAGGGGCACATCTGACCCAAACAGAGTATGCTGTAGTTGACTCTTTGCTGGGCCCTCTAAAACTTTCATTTTTCATTCCATTAAATGATAAAACTGCATGGAAAGAATGAGAGGAAGTCAGCAGAAGTATTATTTCTGGAAATGCTTAAAGAAACTAAAGCAGGGAAAAATGTTTACGAGATTATATCATTACCAAAAAAAGGAAATGCAGGCCTAGCATCTAGCTGCAGTGAAGCAAGAGGAAAGGACTGTTTCATTAGAACAAAAGCACACAAGCACTGTCTTTTAAATGATCTCATGTGTAATAACAATAAAAATATGATTACAGAAAACAAAAAACTGAAAACAATTCAAAATCTGGTGAATGCTCAACAGAATAGGCTTGTGGATTTAGAAAATACTTTGTGATGAAATCAAGTCAGAATGATATGTCAGAAATGAACTGAGAGCTTTTTGGGCCACATGTAGGATAAAATCGACCTTTCTTGAACTTATGGTAAAGAAACCAGTCCCATTCATTGGGCGAGTCCTCACCAGGACAAACCCAGAAACTCAAGACACAAGACTACAGAACTCACACATGGTTGATATGGAACAGTGGGAGATATAAGGGAATTACTTGGCATAGGCACCAAATAAACATGGTGAAAGCCTTTACATGCAGTCTTTACAAAGAATCTCTGTAGAGTATAATAAGTCACAGGACTCTAAACCTTTATAAAGAATCTTTGCAAAGCAGGATAAGACACATGACTCTGTAAGCCTTTACAAAGAATCTCTTCATAGGCTTGCTTAAACTTGCTCTTATATCAAAGAAAATAAATAAACTAAATCATATCAAAGAAATTATAACACACACAAAAAATAAAAAAGAAAGCAGAACAGATATCAAAGGTGTTCTTGAGGGCTTTAAAAATTTTATGAAAATATAAATAATAATACAAATAATGTAAATAATGATGATATAGTTGAAACTTTTCAAAGGAAAAATATAAATAATAAATTAACAAGTGAACAAATAAAAAAATGACAGACCATTCACTTTAACAGAAATAAACAATCAAATAAAAAAGTAAAAAATAATAAGGTGCCAGTCTTAGATGGTATTATACCAGAACTATATAAAATACTACTGGATGATGCACTTAAAAATATTAGCTAAAGTCTACAGAGTAATAAAAACAACTGTTGAAATCCACCCATCATGGAAATATTCCCTTATATCACCTATTGTACAACAAGGTAAGGATCCTACAAATTGTTCATCATACACACCCATTTCTCTTTTAAATGTGAACTATAAGATGTTCATGTCCATTTTATCTAAAAGAATTAATCTACTTATACCTAAACTTATTAAGAATTATCAAACTGGGTTTATTTTAAATAGACAAGTACAGGATAATATAATAAGAATACATGCATTAATAGACTATGCAAATAAAAATAAGAGGATTTTCTGTTATTAGTCTTGATTCAGATAAGGCTTTTGACTCAGTTAATTGGTCGTACCTGTTTAAAACACTTAAAGTATATAATTTCTTACCTAAGCTAATTGCATTAATTTCTAAGTTATACAATAACTCTTGTGCTTATGTTAAAATAGGTTCCTGATTTTTTCTAATTCCTTTAAATTACAAAAAGGCACAAAACAAGGCTGTCTATTATCACCTTTACTTTTTGCATTAGTGGTATAACTCTTTGCTAATAGTATTAGATCCAATAAGAACATTAATGGTATGAAAATAAAAGAAGATTTTGAACTAAAGATTCATTTCTTCGCTGATGATATTTTACTTATAACAGGAAATATAGAAAATTCATTAGAACATGTAATTAGTTCTATAAGTCAGGAAGAAGAAATCTCAAACTTAAGATTTAATCACAAGTACATTATTAATAAATAAAAAAAATCATATAAAATATTCTAACTTCAATTATAATAGCACTCAAATGAAATGCCTTGGTATAACCATTATGTCTAATAGTAAAGAAATTATGCAAAAAAACTTTCAACATGCTGTTGATAAAATTTTAAGTTTAGTCACAAATTGGAACAAATTTGTCTTTACCATGGAATTAATGCTTAAGATGGTAAATCTCCCTAAAATATTATATGTCTTGCAATCTTTAGTACTAGCTCCACAAAGAAAATCATGAAGAAAATAAATAGTATTCTACTTAAATTGTTTTGGCATCCTAATAAACCAAGAGTTCTTTTGAGTGGAACAAAAAAGGTTGAGATAATTAAGGAATAGGATTCCCTGATATTCAATTTATGCTACTTCAACACTTGTAAAAGTTATAGCGTTGTGGATAAATTCATCTTGTCATTCAAAATGTAAACAAATATATCAAGAAATATTGTTAGTAAATAATAAATATATCACAACCAGTCATAAACAAATAGTACCTAATAGTTTTATCTGGTTATTAAAAGAATTTTGCATAAATGAGATTATATCCTCTTCTCAAATTCCCTATTTAAATAACATCATTTCCTTTTTACAAAAGTTCACATATTCTAACTATTGTATTAAAGACTTAATATTTTCTGTTTCCAGTTGCATCTTAGAAACTCATAACTTTAACAAAATACTAGTATTGAAACAGCAAAGTAATTTAATTTATTGGCATCAATTCTTAAATGGTACTCTCCTCTCTCTCTCTCTATATATATATATATATATATATATACTGCTGAAAATGTAAGGTCCAAATACAATCAAGATTCTGTGAATTGCTTAGTTTTACAAATATTTAGAGACTTCATGAACACAAAGGTAAATAAGATGTTTAAGCTAGATAAGAAATCATTCCCCAAAGTATTGGACTTGCTTGAAAAATATTAATTGTTGTTGATGTATAACTTTAATGAATTGATAAGCTATGGACCTATGTAAGGAGTTATTTGTTTGTTTTATAATTAATTTATTTATTGTTTTAAAACCAAAGAAAAAAAATAATCTCTGCATAGCAGGATAAGACACAGGACTCTGTAGGCATTTACAAAGAATCTCTGCAGAGTACAATAAAATGCAGCACTCTCTAAGCCATAGCTTAATAGTTTGGGGTATTTTCTCCTTGCTTGTATGTACAGCTAGCTGAATCACATGGACTACAAGTGCTGGACAAGCAAGAAGTGAAGTAGTTCACACAAGAGTTAAATCAATCAGTGAGAGCAGCACTACATTTACAGTAAATGTTCTAAGAAAAGGAGATGTTAAAAAAGTTAAGAAACTTAAGAGGCAGCCATCTGCAACAAAGCCAGAAAAATCATTATTTATTTTATTTTATTTATTTGTCTTTGTTGACCGTGAAAAGTCTGACTGGGCAAGAAACATTTTCAGCAGAGGCCTGGAGAGAAATGCTCCACATTTAAGTTACACATTATTGCATTTGTAATTGCAGGGTAAAAACATCTGTACATGAGTGTTTAGTAGATTATCACCGAAGATGATACTGGGTTCATATCCCTTGAGGCCTGCCTTCTGTCTGGCAGTTGGCAAAAGAGGGTTAAGGTGAGTTGTAGTGTCTGCAATACAGGGTCTGATTCTTTCAACCCTTATTTTCCTCCTTGTGACCTTGAGGAAGTCATTTAACCAGATAGTGCATGGAGACAACTGGGAATTTGGATTAGGCTCCTCCATGGCCCCTGGAATACAAGCCTAGTAAGTACCTATGAGCCCTTGAGCATAAAGGCCTCCATGTCACAAACACTCTACCTCAGAGGGCACCACATCATAGCCTGACTCAGGGAACCTGATTATTAAACTGGCGGCCATCACCACTGGCTCTGCCAGACCTAATTGGCACCACCAGTCTTTACCTCTCAGAAAAGTGAGGAGAGCAAATTCTCACTCTGAGACAAGAAAGGGCACAGAGTTAACAATGGAAGAGATGGAACTATGACCCTCAAATAATACAAGTTAGCAGAATAAACTGTGGAATAAGGTATTCTCTGGGGATTTGCACTCTGTTGGTGAACATTGCTGATCTGCAACAGGACCGAGTAGTCTAGCCAATTCTGATAGCTCTAAGAAGGTCTATAGCTTATAGTGAGGAATACAGCAAACAGCACTCAGCCAGAGAAGAACATGGCATAAAGGGTTTGTTTGCTTGTTATCTGTACCTGTTATTGGACTGACTAATTGTCTGTGAGGAAACATTACCTCTCCCCAAAATAACAAGTATACCACAAAAATAATTCCAAAGGGCAAATAATGAATGACAAAATGCTATAAGATTATAGTGAACGCAGAATGTGGTTGGCGTAGTACTCAAGCTTCATGTATCTGAACATTAATTATATACTGGTGTGATGCCCCAACACTGGCCCAGTAATCAAGGAGCCTCAATCCTCACCACTGGCAACAGTGGGGAATGTACACACTGGGAGGATGACAAGTACACACACAGGAAAGTGCAATTTCCCTTAAGAGACATTGCAGGCTTCACAATGGTTAGGTCAGAGCCTGTGCCTCTCCTTAGCAGTGGCCTTTTTCCCATTTACTAAGACAGGATATAACCTCTTGTGGTAGTTTGGTACACTTGTTGTCTCAAGAAAACTTACTGCTAACTTTCTGTCATTCCCACTTACTAGCTCTCTCACCTTTTGTATCCCACCTTGACTCCATGGACATCTATATGCTACTTGGCCTACATGCTGCATTTGAAACATTTAATCCTTGGTCCTGGACATGTACCCATACTAGTGGCTTCCTCTGCTATTGGTGGACTCTTTTGAGGTGGTCTAGGCTGCCCACCATGGGTTCTGTTAGACCCATGAGCAGCACTGGGTATCCCTTTCTTGTGCAGTGATGCCCTGCTTGCTAGGTATAGGTCTCCCTTTTTCCCCAACTTATCTGTTGTGTTACATTCTCTATCTGCTTACTAGATTCTCATGTCCTCAGGCAAAGTGCTCAGGGCTTGTTCCCTCACCAAAAGGTCTGCCAGCCTTTCAAAAGTGGTGACCTGACACCCACTCACCTACCTGTGAAAATAAATGATTAGTTAAGTAATATATTCACACACACTTTCATCTGCCTTGTGTCTATGCTCACAAAACTTTTTCCTATAATCTTCAGGTGTTAACTTAAAACACTCTAAAAGACAATTTTAACAGTATTAGAATTTAAGCAATCCATATCAGACAATTTAGAAATAGCAGTTACAGCTTTACTATGGAGTATGGGGATCAGGAACCGTACCCAGAGCCCTTGGTCAACATTATACTGTTTACAAACCCTTTCAAACATATGAATGAAAGTATTAAAATTATCCCCTCTGTAAATTGTGGAAGAAATGTACTGACATTTCTTGCTTCTGGGGTTTGGTCACTCCCTTCCCCATTACCTCCATGACTCTGGCAAAGAGTCAGCATCTCCTTCTTATGTTGCCTCTGCCTCTCATTCTCCTCAGCTTCCAGACATCACAGTTTCTCATTTTCCTCAGAATCCAGACTTCTCAGTTTCTCATTTTCCTCAGCCTCCAGATGTCTCAGTCTCTCTGCTGCTTCTATTTCCAGTTGTTTGGCCTCCAGTTCAAATCTCTAACTCAAGATGGATTTTTAAGTTCTCTGTGGAAAGGTTGAACTGTCCATTTCCTGAGAGTTGTACATCTCCAAGGCCAGTCTGGTTGTTCTCCTGATTGCTGGTCTGTGATGCAGCTATGCCCAAGGCTGCAATAATTTCTGCTTTAGTCAGGGTGGCATCTACCAGTCCTTTAACCTGGGACATCTCAGCAAACTGGCTCTTTGTTAGCTTGCCATACTCTTCTGCTGACATCCCTGCCTGCTCTCCCTGACTAACTAAGCTAACAAAAAAATAAAACAGTTGTGATATGAAACTCTGAATGCTCACTGTGTGGCTGATTGAGAGGACAAACACCTTTCTTACTGACTACTGTTTACAGGCTACAGGAATTCAATATCCACACCACTGAATCCTAATATGTGGAACACCACTGCCAACCAGTTAATATGTGATTGGCAACAGTAAGAGGATGACAAGTACAAACACACAGTAAAGTGCAATTTCCCTTAAGACACAGAGACCACAGTCAGTCTGGGGCTGGTTTATCCCTCTTTCTCCAGATCCCCAATAAGACCCACCATTGGCACAGCTATAGAGTTGAGTCCTTAGCCAATGTTCCAAGCCAAGTCCTCCAACACTATCTCTGTCCAGTCAGTGCTTTGTGTGCCTGCCCAAGTAGCTGACACACCTTCTTGGAGATTTGTTTTACACACACACACACACACACACACACACACACACACACACACACACACACACACACACACACTTGGGAAAGGCTGGCACAGGTTTACTAGCTATGCCCCCTTCTGCCCAGACTATAAGGTAGTTATCACTGCCACCAGAACTCCTTATCAGTTACTTTAAGACCCTTAACAAAGTGTGTCCAGTCCTACTGTGTAATGTTACTATTAATCCTAAGAGTAATTTGACCAAGAGGAAAGCTGTAAGAGTGGCCTGCACAGTGTCAACAAATAGATATGCAAGTACTCTCAGAGCTTAAATATGTCTTGCAAATATTAGCCACAAAGGTAGGTGTAAATATATTTAATAATAAATAATAAAAGAACAAGACAATACTAAATATGTCTTTACAGTGACATCAGAGTTCAAAATCACAGGAAATATTTAAAGAACATTGCAAGACAGTCTCAAATAAATACAGAAAGCATCTAAACTAATCTTTACTATATTCCTTACTGAATCTAAAAGAATTTACTGAACCCTAGTTAACTTACTTACAGCAAGGCAAGACAGATGTGGTGAGTGGATGTTTCCAGCTGATGCTGCCAGGACAAAGACAAAGTACAAAATGCACAGTCACTCCCTGAGAGTTCTTAAATTAATATCAAAAATTACTGCTGGGATACTTGCAGCATGACATCATTTTTTGTCACCTGACTTCATTCCCAGGCTCAACAACCATTGCTAGAAACTGCTAGCATTTAGCATCTACCTGTGAAAATACATAGCCTTCAGATGTTTGCAACTGCTGGAAGACATAAAACAATAAAATACTTACAAAACAATGCATAAATCATCTTTTTTATTACATGGTTATATAACAATTCAATTTCAACTATTTTCCTGAAGTATTGCAAGTTAACCTTTTATGTTCCAGTTTCCATTGTTAAAAATATATACATTTACACAGCTACAATGGTTTACATATATTTCTGTTCTAATCCAGCAGGGTATGCTATGGTCACACCTCTAAGATCAGTACTGTACAAACCCTTTTCACACAAACTTCTGTACCACCAGTTTGATATACGCATAACATACATTATGTATATATACTAATATATTTGTAACACAAGCATATGAATCATGTTGATATTCAAAAATGACATAATTATTTCCAAATTCCAGATAGCTGGGCTGTCAGTATTTCCTTCTGTCATACTTCTATATAAATCATATTAATATTCACAAATGACATATAATTATTTACGAAATTCCAGCGAACTGGGCTGGCAATATTTCCTTTTGTGACAACTGGGACACTATATAACTGAATATTATGCATTCGGTCACTATGTCACTATCTGAACATTAATTATATGCAATGTCACTATGTCTCTTAAAAGTAATTTTATAGGTCACTATGTCACTGTCTAAACATTAATTATATACTGGGTCATTATGTCACTATCTGAACATGAATTAATTATATATACTGACTCACTATGTCACTGTCTGAACAGTAATTAATTATTTTACTTGGTCACTATGTCAGTGAACAGTAATTAAACACTGGGTCACTATGCCACTGTATGAACATTAATTAATTATGTACTAGGTCATAATGCCATTGTCTGATTATTACCGATACACTGGGTCACTATGTTACTGCTTGCATATTAATTATCCACTGGTTCACTATGTCACTGTTTGAACATTAATTTTAAACAGGTTGCTATATCAATGCTTGAACATTCATTAACTATATACACGGGTAACTCTGTCACTGTTTGAACATTAATTAATTATATACTGAATCACTATGTCACTGTCTTAACATTATTTATATAATGGAACACTGTGTCACTATCTGAACATTAATTATATACAGGGGCACTGTCACTGAACAGTAAATAAATAATAGGACAGTACTTCACTGTCTGAACATTAATTATATACTGGGTCTCTATGTCACCATCTGAACATTAATTATGTACTGGGTCACTATGTCACTAAACTAATGTCTTTCGGCTTTTCCTGGTTAGGGGTCGCCACAGCGGAATGCCGGTCCCCTAATGATTGGCGGTGGAATTTTTACGGTGCCAAGTTGCCAGCCCAATTCCCAACCTTCAAAGAAGGCACACCCATTCACGCAGGCACCTACCTGCATGTCTTTAAACATCAGTTGACCGTGGGGAGGACATGCAGACTCTACACAGAAGGTTCTCCAGCCGAGAATTGAACAGGAGAACCTCTTGCTGTGAGGCGACAACGCTAACCGCTGCACCACCTCGGCTCACTGGGTCACTATGTCACTATCTGAACACTAAATTATATAATTAATTATATACATTGATACTATGTTACTGAACAGTAATTATATACTGGGTCACTGCATCACTGTCTGGATATTAATTATATATTGGGTCACTTTGTCACTGTCTGGATATTAATTATGTACCGGGTCACTATATCACAATCTGAACATTAATTATATACAGGATCACTATGTCACTGAACAGTAATTCCATACTGGGTTACTACACCACTCTCTGAAGATTATTTATGTACTGGGTTACTATGTCACTATCTGAATAGTAATTATATGTAGGGTCACTATGTCAATGAACAGTAATTCCATACTGGGTTACTGCGCTGCTGTCTGAACATTAATTGTGTACTGGGTCACTATATCAATGTCTGAACATTAATTATATACAGGTTAACTATGTCACTGTCTGAAAATTAATTATATATAGGGTTACTCTGTTACTGTCTGAATAGTAATTATGTACTGGGTCACTATGTCACTGGCTGAACATTAATGTATACAGGGACACTGTGTTGCTGTCTGAACAGTAATTATATTCTGGGCCTCTATGTCATTGTCTGAACTTTAAATGTAGGGTTGCTATGTCATTATGTGAACAATAAATTTTTTATATGCTGTGTTCTTATGTCACAATGAATATTATATATTTGCTCACTATGTCACAGTCTGAAAATTAATTATATACAGGGTCACTATGTGACTGAACAGTAATTATATACTGGGTCACTATGTCACTGAACATTAATTATATACAGGGTCACTATGTCACTGAACAGTAATTATATACCGGCTCAATATGTTGCTGTCTGAACATTAATTGATTATGTGCTGGGTCACTCTGTCACTGTCTGTCCATTAATTAATTATGTACTGGGTCACTGAACAGCAATTATATACTGGGTCACTATGTCACTGTCTCAACATTAATTAATTATATGCTAGGTCACAATGTTACTGTCTGAACATATCTTTCATACAGTGTGACAGGAGTTTGATTCCAATATACTGCCCAAGATGCTGCTGTCCCCTTTGTTCATGTACACTAGTACTAGTATGCTTATTCTGCAGTCATCTGGGTACGCTTTTCTCTCCATAATGCTATGAGTGACCTCAGGAGCCATTTCTCCCCCCTATCTCACCTAAAATCTTGATCATTTCTGCTGTGACATCATGTTAGCCTGCTGCTTTCCCTAACTTCACTTTCCTTAATGCTATTCTTACTTCTTCTATGGTGGGCCCATCCCCTTCTCCATTGTAGGATGTGTCTGGGGCAGTACAGCTTCTGTGGAATTTTTTTCATTCAGAAGCTGCTGGAAATACTCCTTCCATCTGCCTTTGATGTCCTGTGGACTGGTGATCAGGCTATTGCTGGCATCCCTTGTGAAGGATATCTGACTATCTTCTTTATCTTTTTGTCTTTGCCATGCAACCTGATATAGTTTCTTTGTGCCACCTAGAGAAGCTGGTAGAGTGCCTCTGATGCCTTGTTCTTTGCTATTGCAACTCCTCTCCTAGACTGTTGGCCAACCTGTATTCCTTCTTATCCCAGATCATCTTTTCTATGTCCCACTTTTCTCTGCACTTCTTTCTTTTGATGACTTCCGAGACTTCTGCATTCCAGCACCAGTTTTCCTTATGTATCTTATTTCCATACCTGGCTCAGCTGCATATCTATTCTGCAGTCCGCACACATGCTATTTTGAGGCGTTGACATTCTTTTTCAGCTCCATCTATTTCCTCCTCTTCCTGAGGTGATAGAGACCTGAGTAATTCCTTGAATTCTTGTGCTTCCTCTCCAGTCAGCTTCCAGATCTTCAGCCAAGTCTCTGTTGACCTTAGAACATTCTCTGACTACTGCTTGCAGTTGATTGTGACAACCAATGGTTTATAATGTTGATTCACTTTTTCAGTGGGGATGACTTTGCAGTTGCTGATTCTACAACAATGCCCTTTTCTTACCAGAAGGATGTCTACCTGAGTTGCATGTTGGCCCCTCTTGTATGTGGACCAAGGCAGTCCTAATTTCCTATCTTACTGACCTCAGGCTGCTGTGTTTTATAGCAGGCGTACACTAGCTAATAGGAGCACATATACCTGTCTAAATGTTAGCATGGTGTTGGTCTGAGTAGGCCGCATTCTCATCCCATTTATCAGTGGCAAATACCCATGCATTAGTCAACATGATCAAATCACCTCCAAGAGACAATCTGTACCCCATCAAGCATCTAACCCTGACATGGTGCTCTCTTTGTGATCCGTGTTCTCATAAACATTAATTAGTTAATTATGTACTGCGTCACTCTATCTCTATCTGAACATTAATTAATTATATAATAGGTCACTTTGTCACTGTCTGCACATTAATATATACAGGGTCACTATGTCACTGAACAGAAATTATATACTGCATCACTCTGACACTCTCTCAGCACTAATGATGTACTTACTCTGGCACTGTCTGAACATTATATCCTGGGTTACTATGTCACTCTATGATCACTGATTATATACTGGGTCACTATCCCACTTTCTGAACATTAATTATGTATTGGGTCACTATCTGAACATTAATTAATTATATATTGAGTCACTATGTCACTGTTTGGACAATATATACTGAGTTACTATGTCACTTTGTGAACACTTATATACAGGGTCATTATGTCACTATTTGAACAATAATTATATACAGGGTCATTATGTCACGGTATGAACCTTATAACCTCGATCACTATGTCATTGTGTGAATAATTATATAGTGGGTCTATGTAAGTGTCTGAACATAAACTTATTGTATATCATGTCACTATGTCACTGTCTGAACATTAAATATATACTGGGTCATTATAATCACTGTCTGAACTTTAATTATATACTGTGTCTTTATGCCACTATCTGAGTAGTAATTATATCTTGGGTCACTATGTCTTTGTCTGAACATTAATTATGTAATGGGTCACTATGTCACCGTCTGACCATTAATTATATACTGGATCACTATCTCACCATTAATTAATTATACAGTGGGTCGCTATGTCACTGGACATTAATTAATTAGATACTGGATCACTATGCCATTATCTGAACATTAATATATATAGGGTGAGTATGTTACTATTTGAATAGTCATTATATACTGTGTCATTCTCTGAATGCTAATTATATGCAGGGTCACTATGCCACTGTTTAAGCATTAATTATATAAAGGTTCATTATGTTATTCTCTGAAAATTATATCCTGGGTCACTGCTTTACTGTCTTATCATTAATTAATTATATCGTGGGTCATTATTTCAGTGTCTGAACATAAATTTATCTTATACCCCATCATTATGTCATTGTCTGAACATTAAATATATACTGGGTCACTATGTCATTGTCTGAACATTAATTAATTATATACTGGGTCCCTGTTTCACTGACCACTGGGTCACTGCCAGGACCTGAAAATTATATACTGTGTCACTATGTCACTCTCTGAACAGTAATTATATAATGGGTCATTGTGATGCTGTCTGAACACTATGCACTGGGTCTCTATGATCACTGTCTGAACTTTAATATATACAGGATCATTATTTAGCTGTCTGAACAATAATTATATACTGGGTCACTATGTCTCTGTCTTAATGCTAGTTATATATAGGGCCACTATGTCACTGTTTGAACATTAGTTATATACAGGATGAATATGTCACTGTCTGAATGAACATTATATCCTGGATGACTATGTCACTGTCTAAACATTAATTATATAGTGTGTCATTATGTCACTGTGATAACATTAATTATATGTAGGGCCACTATATCACTGTTTGAACATTAGTTATATACAGGATGAATATGTCACTGTCTGAATGAACATTATATACTGGGTCACTATGTCAATGTCTGAACAGTAGTTAATTAATTATATACAGGGTCACTATGTCACTGTCTGAACAGTAGTTAATTAATTATATACTGAGTCACTATAAATAAAAAAGGAACACTTTAGCGTACTCAGACAAGAAAATACATTTAATGTGTTAAGTACTTTCAATTGTGACAATAATAAACAGACTACATCAGAACAAGAATATAAAAAATAGTTCCATCTTATAAATCCAGCAGTATCACCCACATCTGTGACTTGGTTAGGGCTGACATAAACCTCGAAAATTCTATTGAACTATTTATGTGACCTTTCATATAAATAATTGTTCCCAGACATTCAGTAAGCATACCTTTAAGACTGGTAGAGCATATTCTAGTTGTTTTCTGCTATACAGTTTAAGTATTGTTTATACCAGGTAAACAAACTTTCTGTTCTGTTGATGCCAAGACCAAGTTTTCCATTTTGTATTTTAATAATTATTGCTTGAAATGGACAGTATTATTTTTATGAGAAATTCTACTTTATGCACAAAAATATTTTTGCCTGAATGCAAGGATTATGCTGTGCTGCAGGTTTCACCTGTTCGTGCAGTTTGTATGTTGCTCTGAACATGGATAAAGCAGCTAATGTGCAGCCCTGAGGGGCACAGTTAATTATTTCTGTGGGAAGAGTAATCCATGACATTTCAGTGGCAGTGACTAAATACATGGCGGATTTTCTTCTGTCAAGTAGGAAAATATCATGTCAGATGATTATGCGTATGAAGACGAATTTATATTTTACTAATTAATATTTTTTTTTGTTGTCAGTGTATGCTCAGCTTAACACATTCTTTTTAACAGTAATTTATAGATGACATAATCAACAGTTCGTGGATTCCCTATATCTAATTAATTTTTCAGGTTTAATATGCCTATTATTCACTGTTTTCATGGCGATGGTATTTAATGCAGTACCTTAGATGCAGTTGCTACCTGTAGTTGCTTTCTGAGATGCGGATGTGCATGTACATGCTATGGAGATATCTGATGTGATGGTGATTTATGAAGGCAGTAAAATGCAAGAGTATTCTGGTAGTCATTCCCTGCCCTTTGGCAGCAAGTTCAAGGTCATACATGAAATCTATGCACAAAGAATAAGGGAAGGAATTACAGAACCTCAATGTTATTCAGAGTTTGGATGTTTCCTCTTCAGATGACGCTTACTGGTTAGGATTGTGTTAGGCAGAAGTGCTTGTTATGGATGATCCAAGGCTACCCTTTGGATATCAGCTTAGGGATCTGACATGAGGAAGCAGGAGCATGGGATTCATTTTGGTGCACAGATGCATCAGATCAGATTTTTAACACAAAACATAGGGAAGGATACACTAAAAGCAGTGTGTCAGATGCTGTTAGGAGAAGACTGTCGGGTTGCTTGTATTCAGTAATACTAAACTAAGAGAGAAGAGCAATGCCAAGCTGATCAAACCTGAACATAAATCTTGGGGAAGGAAAAGAAAGATAGCCAGTACGTTTAAAGAAAGCGTTAAAGCCATAATACAGACAATAATAACCAACAACATAGGACAGTATGGATCATAAGCAGTTTATAAATATCCAGCCATGTTGAGCGCACTTTTCCCCTGAGCTTTTCAGGCATGGGACAGTATATCTGTGCCAGGATATACATGAATTTTTGAAGATAATTTTACTACAATTATACATTGAGAACAAAGTTTCACATGAGAAAACAAGACAATGTGTGTAGCGCATGGTAAGAGTGTCCTACATAAACATTTCAAGGAATGCACACAAGGATTCAAGGTAATATACATTTTCAAGCTGGCTAGTTGTCTGGACTATATTCTCATTTGGAGGAATTTCTAAAGAAATGAAGTAGCACAGACATTAGCTAAAGGGCTGTCTCTAATCATGTCCCAGTTATTTTAGACATAAAAAATAATAGGCAAGTGATTACTCAAAGCAACTGGAGGTTGTGTACATATTATTGGAAGGGGATACTAATAGATCAAATCAGCAAGGGATGCTAACCAGACTGGTGGAATGTACAGTGACTGACCTAACCCTGCTTAGTGGAATGGAATTGAGACAGACATGCAAGCTGAAATCATGGCCAAAAGCCTAATAAAGACTATGGAGAATGGTCTTTGCTATTTACTGAAGGTATTTCTCTGTACCCAGCTAGTAAATGAAGATTAAGGAAGTAGAAGGTAATCAGAGATGAATAGAGATTTACATTAGAGTCCTCTAAAGAGGGATTGAGGATGTAGTCAGTATATGGTGAGTTACTGGATTCTCAAATCATAAGGGTTCTGAATCATCCATGCAAGGAATCAAAAGTAAAAAAACAAAGAGTGATTTCATCTTTAAAATCTTGCAAAGCTGTGGTGCCTAGATGGATCTCCTGCCAAATTGTATAAATGTGGTGAGAGACAAATAGTTAAAGAGTCTGAGATTTGATGTGTAGAAAGATGGCTAGTTGGGGCCAATTGTTCCCATTGAAACAGAGGGTCAGGATCATGCAATTTACAAAGTGAAAAGTTATCCATTGGATATGGGGAATTTCAGAGCTGAGCACCTGCATCAGCACCCCATTTCAGTGCATGCGCAAACAAGATCTACTGTCACCGGACTAGATAGCCACCGATGACATTCCCTCTGGAGACCTGCTCTTGCTTTCGATTTTCTAGGCCTCTCATCTTACCACTGAAGTAGGAAACATGTAGGTCCAGAAGCCAGCACACCTACCCACCCCAGATGGTTAAACTTTAGCTACTGTGCAAATTTCCTCATCCTCACCTATCCAGCTCTTCCAGCACTCAAGACCCCATTCAAACTTGCATCATCTGTGTGAGAGTCAGAGCTTTATCCCCTGGGCCTCAAACCTTGGGGCAGGACAACTCAAATTTAGAACAAACACATTCAAATGTTGCTTTATTAAACAAAAAATTTAATTTAAAACAATCGGGAAAGTGAATGCAAAGGAACATGTACATGTATGTGTGGTGCTAAAAAAGGGAGGGAAGAGGCATAGTTTGAAAACTGCTCAGGTCCCAATGTGTAATTCATAAGTTCATAGGTTCATAGCAGGTTACTAAGCTAATTGCCCTACAGCCCTTACAGGCCTAGCCATGTTTATCCTGAATTGCCCCGATTGTCAGTGGTTTGTTGAGTGAAGTTTGAGAGAAAAGGTTCTATGGTACTTGATAATGACTTCCTCTGACCAGGAGGGACATGGGAACCTCCCCATAGTGAATCTGCAGTCACCCATCCATTGATCTAGATTGAGTTTAAAGAGGGTCAGGGAGGGGCTCTGTTTCACATGAATTGCAAGCTTGTTCCAGAGAAGTAGCAGTCTCTGGGAGATGTATCTATCTCTCCAGCATGACCTGTTCATGTCAGAGGCTAGGTTAAGATTCAGAGGGTGTGTCTCTCGTGCAGTTTGATTTACAAATGTGTAGCATTTCCATCAGGGCCAGGTCAGAGACTGCCCTGTAAGCCAGGCACAGGTCATCCATTAGTAACCTGTAGGAGACAGAATACAGTGACAGTGCTTTAAGTCTTTCCATGTAAGACTTGTTTTGTGTACCCTGTCATTTCTTGGTTAGAAACCTCTGTGGTTTCTCCATTTATTGCAGATGCCTGGTGAGGTTCACGCAAAAGGGAGCATTGTACTCAATGTCTAATGAGGACCAAATAAAATGGAATTAAAACATCCTTAAATCTAGATGTGATGCCTTTACTTATAAGATGTGCCATATAGAAGGATTTCCTTACTACTCTGGATACATGGTAGTCAAAGTTCAGGTTGCTATCAACCTGAGAACCCAGATCACGTACCACTTGGTTTACACTTAGGGGGGTGCTGTCTATAATGTAATTAGCAGGAATGTCAGCTTTCCCAAAAGGAATACTAGTGCATTTTTTTTTGCATTTAGCTTTAATTCATGGCTTTGGCACCAGTCATTTATCTGTGTTAACCCTTTGTGCAATATATTAACATTATTGGGGGACTCAATGATTGTTCCTAATTTGCAATCATCAGTGAACTTGGTTAGCTACAGTCCATCCAAGTTTGTCTGGACATCTGGGAAATAAATTCTTTTTTTTTTTAAAACAAGTTTATTGTTTTTAACATACAAAATAAATATCATAACAATTTTATACAAGCAATTAAAATAGAAATAGTTATAACATTCAATAAAATAACCAAAGTATTTACAAAGACATCCACTACAAATCAAATCAATTGATTAAACTATAATGTCATGCTATTGAAACTAAGATTTTTTTAACAGGTTTTGTAAAGTATCCCATATAATATAATAAGATGTTTTTCTAGTAGTTCTTGATTTTATTGTCATCAATTCCATATGACACACTTCAGTCATAACATTTTTAAATTCATTAAATGAAGGAGGGGTATCTGAAATCCATTTTCTGGTTATTATTTTTCTAGCCACTGCTAGAATAGACCATAATAAGGAAGTTTAACTTTTTAACACTTTTAGGAACAGGTGTGTTAAATAATATAAGTGATTTAGAAACAATGAAATTATCTGTGAAAAGGGCCTGCAAAAATCATTGATTAACTTCCAATATTCCTTCAATTTTATACAGTCATAAAACATATGTGCCCAATCAGCATTTATTTCTACATTACATCTTTTACATAAGTTGTCTTTATTATTTATTTTATTCATCATTAAAGGTGTATAGAAGGATCTATGTAAAAATTTCCAAGTAAAAAGTCTCCAATTAATGGAAGAAGTAGTTTTATAAGCAGATTCCAATATATATTGTTTATCTTGTTGTTTTGGTGATTCACCATTAATGGAAATTAAATAATTCCAATAGGTATCTGAACTGTAATGAGTTTCTTCTCTGATAATTTTATGTATGTATGAGAGCTTACCTTTATCAGAAACTCTATGTTGTAAATTTAATATCAAGTAATCAATCAGTATTGGAACAGATTCTTTAACTGTTAAAGACATTAAACCAATTTTATTAATAAGATGTTGTCTAAAAGTCTGAATTTCTAACCAACATGTTTCTCTCAAATCAAATTCTTGCTTTAAGAAGTCTAAATTTTTTACTTTATTATCAGACAGCAACTGATACCAATACTTTAGATCATTCTCTGTGACTAAAAGAGTTCTTTCAGAAGTGGTTGACAAAAGCATACCTTGTGTATACATTATAGGGAATAGAATAAAATTCCATTCCTTATACTTAGGATGCATGAATATAAAATTACGATAATTGATAATAATGTTTAATGGGTAACTAACTACATATGTTGGTGTAATGGATGAAGTACAAAATTCTTTTAGTAACCATAACATGGGGTTATTTACAATAATATTTTATGTATTAAAGAGATTTTCATGAAGTGAATGCTAATTAGTTCCCAGTAATCTTTCCATCTTGCAACATATGACTGATCTATTAACAAAGTAATAACTTTTACAATAGAAGAGATAGTATATAAATTAAAGTCTGGAAATGAAATGCCCCCTTGAGACCAGCTATTAGTATGTTTCTTTAATGCAATCCTAGGTCTATTAGGTGCCCATAAGAAATTTAACATTAGTGAATTAAATTTCTTAATAATTATTTTTGTAGGTGGGAGTATTATTGATTGTATCAAGTATAATATTGGGAAATAAATTCTGAACAGTAAAGGGCTCAGCACAGAACTCTATGGTATGCCACTGGTGACTGGTCTTTTGACAGAGGATGGACATGGGAACCCCCCCATAGTGAATCTGCAGTCACCCATCCATTGATCTAGATTGAGTTTAAAGAGGGTCAGGGAGGGGCTCTGTTTCACATGAATTGCAAGCTTGTTCCAGAGAAGTAGCAGTCTTTAGTATGTGTCCTGTCAGTGAGCCCGTTGGCTACCAATCTGATAATGTAGGGATTAATTCCCAAATTGCAGAGTTTCTCTATAATACCTGAGTGGGGGGTTGTGTCAAATGCGTTGGCTAGGTCAAGATAGGGAGTATGCACTGTCTTTCCCTCGTCCGGGACCTTGGTGACTTTCTTGAAGTCAATCATGTTTAAAAGGCATGCTCTATCTTTAACAGATCCAAACTGGGCTGGGTCCAGTGTTTGGAGATTGCCAATGTCCTTGTTAATAAGGTCCATAATGATTCTTTCCATGGCCTTGCAAGATGAGGCTAGTCAATCTTATGGGCCTATAATTCCCAGGGTCTGTTGATGGTCCCCCTTTGTGCAGAGAGATTACTGTTGCTGTCCTCCATTCTGCCGGAACATAGCCAGTCTACAGCCTGTGGTTAAACAGGGAACCAAGTAGGTCTGCTAGGTCATGTTTTAAGTTGTTTAAAAGGCAGCCTTGGATGTTGTCTGGTCCCATTGATGCCATGTATTTGATCTTGGAGAGCACTGAGATGACCTGCTCTCAAATAGTCTGAGGAATGGTGGCAGGTATACTTTGGGAATGACTGGAAAGGACAGGGGAGTGAAGTTTGCTCCAAATCTGTCAGCTAGCAGGTTGGCTATTACCTCCGGTTGAGTATGAGTGGTGCCATCCACAACCAGTTCAGAGCTGGGTATTCCCTTTTAGATTTCAGACGTAGTTAAAGAACACCTTGTCATTATCCTTAGCTAGGGAGGCTATTTTTGCTTCATAATTAGCTTTGGAGGACTTGACAGGATCTCTAATTTGTTGTTTAAACTAGAGTGGGATTTCTTCCTCTGCTGAGCCAATTCCCTCTTGTTCTTGCACATCAGTTTCTTTCCCTTGTTGTACAGACTGTTTATACTAGAGGTCCAGCAGGGTGGCTTGTTTTTTCAGCAAGACCTGGTTTTAAGTACAGTTGATTCTATACAACTGAGTGGTTATGCAGGCAATGGTGTACACCTCTGCATAGTAGTCTGTTATCTGCATTTGAGGGGTCTTTGAAACCTCTTATACCATCACTTAGTAGGAGGTATTATGTCTTTGAAAAATTCTTAAGTGTTTTTCAGCTTGATGGGGTATCTGTTTTTATAATTACATTGAACGAGACTGATTTAACGTCCAGTCTTACCAGGGAGAACATCATATGGGGGTAGGAGGTGCAATGCTCTCCCATGTTAGTGAGTACTATGTCCAGGACATTTGAGCCTCATTTGGGTGTGCTGACTAGCTGTTCCAGAATATTTGCATTGACAAAGTCCAAGAGCCTCTGAGCCAGGTTGTTTGTGGTTGTGTATATTTCCCAGTTCATGGTAGGACAATTAAAATCACCCATGAGTAAGGTGTTGGGCTGTATGGCAAGTGGCTCCATTAACTCCAGGTATGCGGTTTGCTTTTCCTGTTTCATGGTGGGGGATCTATAGCTAGCTATGATGTGGTAGGGGGCTTTGCCTATAGTTAATTGGACATGGAGTAGATCAAGAGAGTCATACTGCTTGACCAGTCTTGTGGTGTACTTATCGTTAATGACCATGGATACACCTCCTCCTTTGGTTCTTTCACAGTTTGTGACGTAAATGTGTGGAAAGCATTGTAGCCCGGCATGGACGGTTTACTTTCCGCACCTTTGAACCATGTCTCGGTGAATGCACAGATATCAGCATCTTCCAAAGTGAGGAGTGCTTCCAGGGAGCACAGCTTCTTGTTTAGACTCCTAGCATTAAGCAGCAGTACTTTGAGTTTATCTAGAGAGGATTTTGTTGTGCACCCCCCACACCCCCCGCTACTTAAATATACCAACTCCGAGATCACACCACATTGAAGTGAATGGAAACCTCCGCTTATGGAGATTTCCATTCAAATGCTCAAACTTTTACAAATTTGAACGTATGGTCTCAACCATATGTGATTTGAACGTTCGACTACGTGAATGGAACCCGCTAAGCCAATGGTTAAAGTCAATCATTTTTTTGTTCATATTGTGGCATCTTCCTTGGAGAAGGTAGAATGCTGCTTAAGGCTAGGCTTATACCTGCTTGTGACACAATCTGAGAACTCAGTCATTTCTCTCTTCATATAGTCCAGTGAGATATATCATTCATCCCACATGGACTATGACAGAGTCATACTGGTACTTGTGGTTGAGCGAATTGAGTGATTAAGTGACTTGATGGATCCTAGCACCTGACAGGCAGCTAACTGTAACCTGCTCCTTATCCATCCTGGTGAGGGGAACGTCTGTGTGTCTCACAATGCAGTCACCTATGACCAATACATTAAGCTTTGTAGTGTTACACCTTATGGACTTATTTGTTGAAACACTGGTCTGTGTGTGTTATTATGTGTTGTGGTTGATTCTTGTAGTATTATATGTGTATGTGGTTTCTGTTTGAAAGGCCTCTGATCTTTTGTTAAGTTACTAGTGAGTACCTCTGCATATGTGGGTTTACGTGTTGTGTCTTTATTTAGTGTGAGAAGCGTGTGCTGACAACCTGTTTGGCATTCAATTTCTCCTTATGTGAGAGTCTTGCCTCCAATTTCATAGTGTAAGTACATCTCTCCCATAAAGTATTTGTTTGTTTCAGGAGTAAGTGGTTGTCAGTATACATAAAACAATTGCTACATTGCCTCAGTATGCCCATGTCTATCAGGCTGGCCAGAGAGATGATGGGAAACTAGCCATCCATGATGGCAGGCTTTTACTGTATGTTTTATTAGGGAAGGGAATGGGTTAATTTGACAGGACTGTGCTGGTAGCGTCGAGAATTCAAGAGGGACTAGCACCATCTACAGTCATGGCTTTTTTCTCTAAGACTACTTTTTAATACTGGATAGACAAAGAATATGCTATATACTTAAAATATCAGAATATACAGGCTCCATTGCCCCACTCAACTTCAATTTACAGTCCTTCTTCAGTGCATCAGGAATTTATTTAGTGGACTCCACTAAACAGCATGGAGTTTATTACAGGCAACCAGCTCAAATGTGACCTTTTTTCATGGCCAAAACCAACAAAAAAACAAGATGCCTTTTAACAGGGTCAAAACCTTTCTTCTCCCCACTCACTGCAAGACCAACCACTGCAGAAATGTTCATACCGCTTTCATTCTCTTAGTCAACACTCATTCCAAATTAGCAAACAACAAAATTGACTCCTTATCACTGCCTTTGGAGAAAATGGGTTGACTGATTGTGTAGAGGGGGGCACTGATAAAAACAAGCATTTTTAGCAAGGTAAACAGTACAGTGAACACAGCTCTCAACCCACAGGGACAAATCCAGAAATATCCATGGGCAATCAGGGACACTTTAAAATATTAATACTATTAATAGTAATTTGAGACATTGAGAAAATAAAGACAATGTGAATTAATATACAGTTTCTGAAGTAAAAGAACTCTATTATCATTAAGTGTAATTTACAACCTTTTTTTCCAAAAGTCACCAGTTTTAATAGGGATTAAGAAGGACAGAGCAAATTTTGATTAAAAATCAAGGACATACCTGAAAATCAGGAACAGTTAAGGTGTGTGATAGTGAAATACCGCATTATATATGGGATAAAGCTTCATGTTTATGGCCGGAAGTAAACAGAACAATGACAGAGGTATAGTATTTAGGAACGGAGATTGTAAATAGCAAAATGAAGTCAAGCAATATTAGCAAGTAAATTAGTACAAAGACTGTACTGGTTTGCTTATAGTATCAGGAAGTGTAAATATTTGCCACAGTTCTTTATGCTTCAGAGTAAGTAATGCAACTGACATACTCCATTTAAGAGGTGCTAAGGGCAAGAATTACACTACAGTAAAGGCTAGGCTACAACAATTTCTATAAGACATTAATAAAGTAAAAACAAGGCAAGTCTGCTTTTTAGCCAGCTCACAGCATGCATTGACTAATGAGTATTTTTTTTCTCTGTTGGCAGTAAACATCGTGGTCCTCAAAATTTGGAAGAAATAATATTAATTTGCCCATATCATTCATGCACATGAAAATAACAGATTACCTGCTGGACAGAGACATGTAGTATATTCCAATTACCAAAACTTGAACACAGTTAGCATTGATGGTATACTGATGAGCATAGCTGCCTTCTAACCAGTTGATCCAGGTTCGATTCCCAGCAGTAGATCTGCATATTTAGACAGTCATCCAGATGACACAGCTGAGAGACAAAAATGTGATGCACATTGCCCCTACATTGTCTACAGGACTGCAAATTGGTTAGCCCAAGTTGTGAAAGTTGCTGGTTCCATCTCCAAATGTAAATTTGTAACTAATAGGGTGCCAAAGGGATCACTTCTGGGCCATCTCCTGTTTGTCATTTATTTTGCAGACATCCAAGTCAGTAACCCAGAAATATGGTTGAGCAAGTTTACTGATGATGGCAAACTGGGCAGTGTTATTCGATCATCCACTGACACACAACAGTTCCAGCAAGGCTTCGACTATTCACATACTTAAACAAATGAAAAAAATATATCATAGTAGTGTTTACAGAAAGGTTGTTCCCATCTCATATTTTATAAATGGTACTCCTCTTCAGACTGACATGGTCATAACATACTTAAGTATTCATGTGGATAGCTATTTCTCATTTGATCATCATGTTTCCACCAGAGTCAGGATACCCTTTTATCTGGCCTACTTAATTTCCAAAGGGAATATCTTCAAGATCAATAGAATTCATTTTGCCACTGTACTCTTCCCTTGTCAGAACCATCAATGAATACAGTGTCACCTGTGGTATGTACAAATGCAAAAATATGACTCAACTGGAAAGGCCCCAACATTTTTTAACCAAGAAAGTTAAATATCTTAAATCTTTCAACTACCCTGATAGAATAGCACAACTTTCCTTACACTCAGTAGCCTACAGGTTGCTGTGAGGTGACATGTATCTTGTTTTTCAAGCCATGAGAGAGCCAGTCCTATTTGATGTTCTATTTCTTTGAATAAACAGTGGCTCTTCAAATAACTGCACAAGGTCTTAAATCTACACCAACAAATATAAACACATTTTGCTGAAGAGATAGGTCCCTAACTCAATGCATTCCTAGCTTATGGAATAAGCTATCACTACAGGTCAAACAAAGTACTACTCTGGCTACCTTTATACGGTTACCACCCATCCTGTTTCAGCGGGACACTCACGGGTTGAGCCTTGTCATCCCGTTGCCCGCACTGTCAAGCAGTGGGACTTTAAAAGTACCATTTTCCAATACATGCTGAATTACCATGGAAAAGCTAAAAACACTTCCGTTTTTTCCACGGCAATGCAGTTACGTCATCAACCCAGGCCTGCAGGCAGAGGTATTCCCTGTTAGGTCCAGGTGGTGTAAATCATGCAGCAATTGGCTGCAAGGATTGAAGGGGTCTGGGATTCCACTCAGAAGAGCCCTACAAAGGTCACAGCTGTAGAGCGGTGTTGTATTAGTGCTTCTATAGCTGTTAATTTGATTAAATGACTGAGATTTTTTGCCAGCCAGCCAGCATGTAAGCCAGCAAGCAAGCAAGTAAGCCAGCCAGTCAGCTAGGAAGCTCGCCAGCTAGGGAGCCTGCTAGCCAGCCAGCCAGGCCAGCAGGTAGGGAGCCTGCTAGCCAGCCCATCAAGCAGATAGGGAGCTTGCTAGCCAGCCAGTCCAGCAGATATGGAGCCTGCTAGCCAGGCAGTCCAGCAGGTAGGGAGCTTGCTAGCCAGCCAGCCAGTCCAGCAGGCAGGGAGCCAGTCATCCAGCTAGCCATTCCAGCAGGAAGGAAGCCAGCTAGCCCAGCAAAGACTGTGATAGTGATAAGTACATAGTATTTTGTGGCTCTAGTTATTTAAAATGGGAATATTGTGCTTTATTTAAATTTAAGTTTTTAATGTTTAGAGGTAAATGGGGGTGCAGTACACAGTATTTACATCTGTGCAGTGGTTATTTTGAGATTTCCAAGTAGTAGATTTTAAAGGTATAAAAACTGTGTGTGTATGTATATGTAATTATAATTGTTGTGACTGTTTGGGTATGATTTGGAAGCATTACATTTTAAAGGCTGAAAAGTGTGTATAGAAGTTTTGTTTATTTCTGGTGGGGGCAGTCTTAAAGATAAATGTACTGTGATATATTTCTGTTGTTGTAGCTTTTTTTACAGATAGAAAATGTTCAAGCATAGTTTGCACTTTTTTGTGTGGAAATGTGTACAATTTAATGCAGTTTCAAGAAGTTAGGATATGCTGTTTGGGTAATTTTTCCTGTTAGTTCTTGCAAGTCAGTGTACATGTGGTATGTTAATAGGTAACATAGTGCATTTATTATTCTTGTAGTTGCCAACTTGCCGAAGCTGTTTCAAGATCATTTTCATTTATAGTTGTAAATATGTGCATTTTATTTTTTATAAAAACCAAGAAGAATGCCAATCCACAATATAAACGCTCGATCAGGAATAAAGTAATAAACAAACCACATCCACGCAAAACTGATAGAGCGAACACAGCAGCAGCAGCTGAATTTGCTGTAAAAACATTTATTAAAAAGAGGTAAGCGCTTTCACATAAAAATGCTTCTTCAGACCTATATGACATATGTTCGCTCTATCAGTTTTTCGTGGACGTGGTTTATTTTATTTTTTATGCTGTCTTTAATAAGGTTAAAATGTCATGCTTTGCTTGTAATATGAATACGGGTGTGCTGCTTTTAGTTGGGCCTGTTTATTGCATCGTTGTGCTGGGTAAATTGCTGTTAAAAGTTTATTTTTATTTCTCTTAATTGCTATGTTTTGAGCATAGGTGCTGGAACCATAAGAAGAAGGGGAGGGAGTGACCCCACTTTTATAGTTGCAAGACCTGTAAGGACTCATGTGTGCGTTGCATGCTATTTAAACACAAAATTGCGTGGAAACAACTACCATTTCATCCACGGTAAGGAGAGGTTTATTTATGCGTTTCCCCCAAGGCTGTCCATTTATTCATGTAAGTAGCTGGTGCTCTATTGTTTATTTAAGTAGTAGCTGGTGCTCTGGTGTTTATTTAAGTAGTAGCTGGTGCTTCATTGTTTATTTAGCTGGTGCTCCATTGTTTATTTAAGTAGCTGGTGCTCCTTTGTTTATTTAACTAGTAGCTGGTGCTCCATTGTTTATTTAAGTAGCTGATGCTCCACTGTTTATGTAAGTAGTAGCTGATGCTCCATTGTTTATTTAAGTAGTAGCTGGTGCTCTGTTGTTGTTTAAGTAGCTGGTGCTCTGTTGTTTATGTAATTAGGCTTAGCTTGTGCTCTGTTTGTTTATTTATGTAAGTAGCTGGTGCTCCATTGTTTATTTAAGCAGCTGGTGCTCCATTATTTATTTAAGTAGTAGCTGGTGCTCTGTTGTTTATTTAAGTAGTAGCTGGTACTCCATTGTTTATTTAAGTAGTAGCTGGTGTTCCATTTATTTAAGTAGCTGATGTTCCATTTTTTATTTAATTAAATAGCTGGTGCATACCTCTCTTTTAGTACACTACTACACAGCCTAACCAAGGTTGGCACTGTAGATGAGAATAGGCATAAGGGAGCGTTACAATGCAAAAAATGGAAAAAAGCAACAACTCTAATGCCAGAAAATAAATAAAATAGGTAAATCAGTGGGCATGTACCACAGAATGAAAACATGAGGGGAAGACCACTAATTTAGGTGTGCAGTTCAGAGGAATAACTCAAATGAGACATGGAGCAGGAAACCAGAAAATATGAAGTCTGTGAATAGTTTCAGAACAGTGCCCAGCACAGTGTGTCTGTTTGTACACAAGATAACAGAGACAGCATGCCATGCAAGGAAAAATGATATTACCTGGATAACAACCTTCAAGTATGCAGACAAGGACAACGACACACACACACACACACACACACACACACACACACACACACACACACACACACACACACACACACACACACTCTCTTCTCTCTCTCTCTGAAAGGGTCATTGAAAGGAAGTGAGAAGAAGGTAAAAACTGAGAGGAGATCAAAGGAATGCAAAGCAACTGAGCCGGAAAGACAAGGGAGATGTGGAAAAGTTCAGTATGTAAATATAAATTAGTTGGCAAGCCTGCCTTCCTGGAATCATCTGCCCGCTGACATATGAAATGAGAAAGAAAAAAAAATAACCTTACATTAGAAACAATAATATTTCATGTCAAAACAGCTTATGCCTGTCATTATTTCCTGGACAATGGATTTGTGACATTTTCTCTACACACCGTGTGGAATGCATACTTCCCTAAAATAATCTAACAGAATATGCCATTAGGAAATATTCCGGTGAACAATTTGCTTTCAATGTTACATAGATAGCTTTGTAAGTATTGTACATTATTTTAACAGCTGTAAAGTCAGGTAATGTAGAGTACAATATCTGTATATGCTAGATTAATAATACGAGATCATTGAGTATATGCCATGTGACTATTCTCACAATTATTTGAATTGTCTCTGATTTTATACATTGTCTTGAGTAATGCTAATAACACCATACACTAGTGTATGTTTTTCACCCTCTATTACTTTTGGATTGGGACATAGATAAAAAAGCCCTTTCTAAGTCCACCTATCTGAGTAAGGCCACTAAGCCAGGATAGTAAGTGTCCCTGTTTCTTCAGGCTAGCACTTTTCTTCAGGCTAGCACTTCCTTGAGATCACCTGATCCTCCCAGACCTTCTTGTAGAACTCTGAGAAGTAAACAAGGCTATAAGAGAGCCTCACACTGCAGTGAATGGACAAAGCTGATCATGTGTCAAGAATTATCATTTTTTTCAGTTAGTGAGTATATAGATTGTTCACACCTATCTCCCAAAATTATTCTTTGTTCAAGTACAACTTTCTTACCTCTTGGTGCATTATAATATGGTGGATGATAGATCTATGAGAAAACCCAAGTTTATCAACCAAGTTATGAGAGAGTTTTATGTTATCTTCCTCTGCCTTTGAATAATTCTGCTCTGTCTTGAGATCTGGACTCTACTCTTCTTTCAGTTAACAGATTTCTTGTTTCTATCTTGGAGGATGCTGTTTCTAACAACCATTATATCCACCTTCTGACCCCTGAGCTACAGGACTTGGATTACTTGGGCAGTTGCTTGCCTAAGGCCAAAGTACAACTTCTTACTGAATTTGATTTGAAAATTGTATCCAGTCTATTCAGATTCTTCTTTTATTTTGTTTTATTTCTGGGTGCAAAATCCAAGGAGGGAGGGCCATTCTTACCTTACCATCTCAAATTTTGCATGAAAAATGAATGGTGCTCCATTTATTTATTTTAAGTAGCTGGTGCTCCATTTATTTATTTAAGTAGCTGGTGCATACCTCTCAACTGTACAGATTTTCACAGAATGTCCAGATTTTTGCTTCATCTTTTTGGACTATTTCTCAAAAAATTGTGGTTTTCAGGCAAATTAGTTGCAAATCATTAAAGACTGAAGTTAAAAAATAATGACAGACATTTGAGTTTCAGACTTTATATCATTCAGAAAATCCATGCTAATGTAAAACCTGTTATTCTATCAACTTTCTAAGTTTGTAAGAACAATATTTAAAAAGTGTCCCTATTTTTGGGCCTTTATCCTACTTTTATTTATGGCTTTGTCCAGATTTCTTGCTCTAAGAGACTGAGAGGTATGAGCTTGTGCTCCGTTTATTTGTGTGTGTGTGCCTGTGTGTGTAAAATGGACCAGTTACATTTAACTGGTGGTTAGAATTTCTGAGGCTCACACCGAGCCTGCATTCTCTACCCACACCACCACTTGTGATTCAGGGAGTTTAGTCCATAGGTCTCAACTGTCCAGAATTTCGCAAAATATTTGACTCATACTTTTGGTCTGTTCCTCATAAAATTTGTGGTTTTCTTGCAAATCAGTGAGAATGGAATTCACCAAAAATCATCAAGATAGCCCTTTAAGTTTCAGTCTTCCTATCTTTTTTGGAAACACATGGTAATGCAAAACATTCAGTCTTCATATTTTTTTTGGAAAGACGTGGTAACACAAAACACTATTTAAGCAACTTTCTAAGATTATACAGGCAATATTTAAAATGTGTCCCTAGTTTTGGGCCTTTGCCCCCCCCCCTAATAAATTTTGGCTTTTTCCAGATTTCTTCTGCTGTGAAATTGAGATATTTAGTTGTGTCAAGTGGATGGTGTAGTGGTAGTGTTGTTTCCTCACAGCAAAAGATTCTCTGGTTTGATTCTTGGCTGGAGTGCCTTCTGTGTGGAGTCTGTTTGCCCTTCCTGTGTTTGTATGGGTTTCTTCTGTGTGCTCCTGTTTCCTCCCATGTTACAAAGACACACGTCTGGAGAATTTCTCCCTAGGCCTCTGCTGAAAATTGGCTTTGTTCCAAATTGGGCTTTCCTAATAAATAAATTTAATAAGGAACTGAGAGCTTCAGGGGAAGAGAAGTTTAGTGCTATTTATTCCAAGTCCATTTGCATTGTTAGTAGCAACAAGTTAGTTAGTAGTTAGTTTTGATGCAAAAGGCTGTGGGTTCTACTCCCACAGATTGCAGATGGATTGCTGATACTGTACTGTGTTGTACTTTAAAGGGAGTGGATGCTGCAGTCCTGTGAATGTCCTCATTTGCAGGAATTACCTAGTAACTATGAACTTGTTATCATTTTGCCATCCATTCCCTATTGCAATATTACTAGCTTATCATTTTTTAATGTAACATAGGCAAATTATTCTTCAAGGTTAACAGCCACTTTATTTGTAGATGAAACAATGAAATATAAAGTTGTTTCCTAGCAGCAACCTCTTCATTAGTTACAGATCCCTTTAATATGGAATTATTTAGATGACTTACTTCTGCAGAGATTTTGCATATTTACTGATATTGGTGGATTGTAATGACAGATGTTTGAGTGGCCTTTTATGGTTGAAATTTTCTGAAATGGGTAGTTTTGTCATTATCGGTTCACACTTTTTGTTTCAATGCTTACTAGAAGACTGTTCAAAACTACAGATTTAAAACACATTCTAACAACTGGTGCTGTATTATACAAGGGATATAATTTAATACAATCAGGAAAGTGAATCAAAGAATGCATACATGTATGCATGGCCCTAAAAATGTGTTTGAAAACAGCCCAGAGGAAAGTGTGAAAGGCTCAAAATCATGGGCAAATTTTAAGCTTGTTACCAAAGCAATGCATAAAGGTAAAACAGTTCACACCACATTACCTTGACCTGGCCAAGCCTTTTGACACGATCCCCTAACTCAGGTGTAGTACAAAAGATGAATAATGTAGGAGCAAACACTTACATCACCAGCTGCATTGCCAACTTGCTCACAGGATGCAGGAGATCAAAATGGGTGAAGAGACCAGTCACCAATGGAGTTCCCCAGGGTTCAGTGTTGAGACTTTTTCTGTTTGGCATCTACATCTCAAAAGTAAAAGGAAATATCAAAGGACTTTGGCTGGCTAGGTTTGAGATGACTGCAAGCTAGGAGCAGTTATTGAATCCCCAAATGACTTAACCATCATGCAGGAAGGTTTGTCCCAAATAATAACTGGTGTCAAAATCATGACAATGCTCTCTGAGAACTGACCCAATTGTTTGGCATTTGGGAACTTGTGTATACAGTGACCTAACTTTTCACCAGCATGTGCCCAGAGTCATAAGAAAGCCTTTCTATATTGCACAGCTTATAAACAAATTTATTTGTGACTAAATCTAGAGATCTTGTTGTCCTCCTTTACAAAGCTCTCATTAGGTCAATAATTTTTTTATAATGCCCATTTTGGCATGTATCTGTCCAAACCCATGCAACAAATGGAATACTCAGAGAGATACCTTACTAAAAGGATACAAGTCCTAAACAATAGGTCTTGCATGGACCACCTCAAAGATTTATCACTATACTCAGTATCCTACAGTGTGCTTAGAGGTGACATGTATGGCATACAAGGCATCCTCCGACCTAATACAGATGGATCTACTGAACATCAACAAGTCAAATGGCATCAGAAATACTCAGTGCAGGTATCTAAACTGAATGTTGTGGAGAGATGGATATATATCACAGAGGCTGCCACTGTTCCAGAACAGACTATCCATACAAATAAAGCAAAGCCCTTCCATCCATATTCAAATGTAACTTGGATCTAAGGGTAGGTAATAGAAAATGTACTCCAGGATTATCCCTCATGCCACTAATGGATAGAAGCAGTTCCTAAATGCTGCATCCCTTACAAGGGTCCCCCCTAAAATTATCTATGGTACGCTCACAGTTATTCTCACTAGGGCTAATATACAATTATCAGCCATGGTATAGGTAAGACTAATCAGAAAATGTTAATTCAAGCAGCAAAAGGGAATTGACTAAGCTTAAAATATCCTCCAAGTTAACCTATGTTGTGATAGTAAATAGTTATAAAAAAATTGCCCTTTTTAGATCACTAAGTACCCCACTCACCCTCCACCCCCCCAGTCTTCAACAGTTTTGATTTTGAGGTAAAACAGGTCCATGGGGTCTGCTGTGCATTATAGTTTATTTTAGCTGCTGTTGCAAGAAGTACTTTTAAAAGGTAAAATGTTTACATTTTTCTCCTTTTTTTTTTTTTTTTTTTTTTTTTTTGTGGATGCATGTGCAGAAGTTAATGCAGTGTATTTGGGATTGTGCTAAAACATGTCATTGTTTCAGGATAGTTTGCTTTTATAAGTAGCAAAGTTTGTATTTTGCTTTTAGTGATGTCTTCAATAAATTTACAATGTACTGCTTTCATTATAATCCGATTACGCCCAGTTCATTAATAGATCATTGTGCTGTGTAAATTAGTGCTATACATTTATTTCTTTTCTTAACTGCTGTGGTCAAAAGGTAAATCTGATCTATGGTGTCTGCTGCGCATTCTCATTCATTTTAGAGTGGCGTTTATTTCAGTGAAAATGTGTTTAACTTTATTTTCTTGAGGGGTGAGGGGCATGTTCGGTGGTAAAAATGCATTTCATTTTCTACAAGCTGTGTTAATGTCAAAGTTTTCAATGGCCAAAATGCCTCCTACATGACCTCATTTACTATGTTAACTTTTTCAAATGGTCTGCAATGTTAATTCTCTTCTGCTCCATTCCTCAGGTCTTTCATATGCCAATGTTTTTCAAGCCAGTTCTTTCAAGTGCCAATGTTTTTCAAGCCAGTTCTTTCAAGTGCCAGTGTCTGTATTCATCCATCTAAACCCCCTTTTTCACATTTTTGCACATGGGATCGTTTGGACGTCATTTAACAGTGGCAATCATCTAGAGCCAAGGACAGTCCGTTCTCAGGTCTTTGGTGACTCTATATCAAAGAAGAACGTTAACCTGCTTCATGTTTCATATGCCAATGTTTTTATGATTGTTATCAGGTGCCAGTCTTTTTCAAACCAATGATTTCACGTGCCAGTTCTTTTGTGTGCCACTGTTTCTAGCCAGTTCATTCATGCACCAATATGTTACTGCACCCTGCTAACACAGTTTTGCTAAATACGTTGCATATCAGGTAAATACAGATTCAAGCATGAAGAAAGCAGCAGCTTCATCGCAGCCAACCAGCAACAAGAGAATGTGCAAGTGGCAGGATGTTTGGAAAACAAAATTCGACTGGATCGAGAGATGCAGTGATGTCAAAGGATTCTGCAGGTACCGCAAGAAAGAATTTGTAGTGACCCAAGGTGGAAGAAATGATGTCGCATGACATGAGGCAACTGAAAATAAGACTGCTACTCTTCAAGTAAAATGCAGTCACCTGATGACAAAGTGGGCAAGGAACAAAAACATTGAGGGACCAGAACTTAGGATCATTGCAGCGGAACAAAAACATTGAGGGACCAGAACTGAGGATCATTGCAGCAGAAGCCTCTGAGGTGTTCCATGCTGTTAAGCACAATATTTCCTATAACAGTTTGGACTGTGCATTAAAGTTGGCCAGCCAGGTGTACAGTGACTCGGACATTGCAAAGAAATTATCTTGTGGAAGAACCAAGGCTGAAGCCATAGTCGAAAATGTTTTGGGGCCGCACTCATTGGAATGCCTCCTGCATGACCATCAAAAACCAGGCACTTCATTTGCAATTTCATTAGATGCTTCCAACAAGGGGAACATAAAATTATTTCCACTTGTGAGGTATTTTCTAAAGAAGAAGGGGTGGTGAATGGCCTTTTAGACTTCTATGAAGACCCTGATTAATCTGCCCTGGTTAGATCACAGCAAATTTCGAACATTATGGAAAGGCACTCCTTGCCCTGGAACAGCATTTCAGCATATCAGGTTGATAATGCCTGTGTGAACTATGGGAAGAAATTTGGTGTGTATACCAGAATAAAAGTGCCCAACACTCCAGAATGCCCACATCATTCACAATGCCGCCAAAAAAGCTGCAGCACAACTACTGTATGATGTGGAAGTATTTGTAATGAAAGTTTTCAACCATTTCTCAGGTTTTGTCACAAAAACCAGAGACTTGAAAGACTTCATTGAGTTTTGTGGCATGGAATTTGAGAGTCTGTTAAGGCATGTAGAAACAAGGTGGATGTCACTACTGTCAGTCATTGAAAGAGCAGTGAAAATTCTCCCAGTGCTCCATTTCTATTTCCTCTCCCAGGGAGAAGAGGAGAACCCCCCAACAGATATAGCAGTACTTTTCAACTAATCAGCATGGTGAGAATGCATTGCCTATGCTGCCCCAGTACTATTTGCACTTTCTCAGTGCTCTTCTTGTGGATTTCAATGAACATGTAAGTACATTAGAAAAATCTGCACTTACTGCCATGGAAACATTTTGTGTAATGGTCTCTCTAAAGCAAAACCGCAGGCAAGAGCTGAAGGTGCTTTCTTTGGAGAGAAACTTTGGGCACTTATGAGCACATTAGACAGCACTTCTGCTAACAAACTTTAGAGAGACTTCATTGTGTTTTTGGAGACAGCAGTGAAGTACTTGGAACAGTGGTTTGATTACACTGAAAACAACTACTTGTTTACACTGTCTAAATCATCTCTAACTGAGCCCTTTGCTTTCATTGACATACTCAATGTGACCACTGCCCTGAGTCTGCAGGATGTAGATGAAGACCATCTTTTCAGGGACTACTTGGCAATTAGGCCTTTTCTCGAACAGTTATGTAACACAAGCTTGACCCCAGGAGAAAAGTGGCTGAAGCTTTTCAGAGAAGGGCCTGAGCTGACTGCATTATATCTGGTAATTGCTAGGGTATTATCTGTACCAAGATCAAATGCATTTGCAGAAAGAGTTTTTTCTTTGGTGAAAAGTAAATGGACAGATGTGCGAAACCGATGTAGTGTGGACTTGTTGAAAGCCGAACTGATAATGACTATAAATTACCGGATGAAATGTAGTGACTTTTATTCAAATATTGTATCAAATCGGGCCCTTCTTCATATCATAAAATCAAATTCAAAATACATTTAAAAAAAAAAGTGATTTAGTGTACTAGTGTGCAGTATGTAGTACTAGTGTGCGATATGTAGTTTTGTGTTTTTCTTTGCTTTAGCTTTAATTTGCAATAAAAACAGTCAATTATACACATTTAGCTTGTGTATGGTATGTAGATTTTTTAGTTTTCTTTCAGAATACTCATGGTTGGTTTATGAATTTTTTTTATTTCTTTTTAAATAAACAAGTGTCTGTTTAATGAGTAGTGTGTTTTTTTTTCCTTTAAAGTTTACTTACTGTTACAACTGAATAATGTGTTTTTTGCAGTAATGCTTCACTTCATTGAAATGGTTTGTGAGTTTTCAGTATGCTGTAATAACGTCAATGTTGTACCCATAACTGTAATAGTGCATCTCCTTTAACACCTCTGGTGATGTTATGGTGGGGGTGCGGCCAGTGTCATATTGGTCACACACCCATGTCCTACTGACCGCACTCCCATGTCCCACTTTGGCCTTGTTAAAAGGTGGCAACCCTTTACCTTTAAGGTTAGTCTTGATGACTGGATGGGGAGAGACACATTTACACCAGGGTTATCAGGTAGAGCCCTGCTTGATTTGGGAGGTGAGCACTATGAAGTGCTTGAAATGGTGGCAAGAACTTTAAGTTTACCTACTTAAAGGTGTATATGGCTACATATGGTCTTCCATTATTGTTTAACTTTTATGTTGCTATGTTCCTATGTAACTGCTAATTTGTGAGTGTACCTAAACTCTACCAGAATGATTAGCCTTCTAATTTGAAAAGGATCACTGTTATTTTATTAACTGCATTTTTGGCATATTTATCTTTTCCAGCTCTGACTGGGATTAGCAATATGATTTCTTTGATTAAGAATAAGTATAATATAAGTATATATTGCCAACATGCAACACTGGTAGACTTCTTCTTAGTAAGGAACCTGTGTAGAATTAGTGATTGCAAAGTCATCCACAATGAAACAGTCAACCCACAGCATAACCCACTGGTTGCTACAATCAGCAGCAAGCTGTAGTCAGAGAACAGTCTCTCTAAAGTCAACAGACATTAGGCTGAAGACCTGGAAGTTGATTGGAGAGAAAGTATAGGAGTTTAAGGAATTACTCACGGCTCTAACACCTCAGGAAGAAGGGAAATAGGTGGAGCTGAAGAATGTCAGCTGCTCAAAACAGCATGTGTGAGGATTACAGAACAGATATGCAGCCAAGCCAGGTATGGAAATAAGGTGCGTAAGGAAAGCTGGTGGTGTAATGTTGAAATCCAGGAAGTCATCAAAAGAAAGTGCAGGAAAAAGTAGGAGATAAAAAAGACAGACCGGGTAAGAAGGATTACTAGTCATCTAACAAAGAGATTAACAGAACAGTTGCAATAGCAAGGAAACAGGCATCAGAGACACTCTACAGACTTCTGGGAAGTGACTATATAGATACTACAAGGAACTCTCTCAGACTACAAGGTAAAGACTGAAAGATAAAGAAGACACCCTTCATAAGGGGTGCTGGCAACAACCTGGTCACCAGTCCACAGGACATTAAAGGCAGATAGAAACAGTACTTTTGGAAGATTCTGAATGAAGAAACCCCACAGAGGCTGTACTGCTCCAGACACAGCCTATGATAAAAGAGTTGGAGCCCAGCCTAGAAGTAAGAACAGCACTAAGAAAAATTAAGTTAAGGAAAACTGCAGGCTCAGGTGAGGTCATAGCAAATATGATCAACATGTTGGATGAGTTAGGAGAAAAATGCCTCAAGTGGGGACTAATAACAGTATTTAGCAGTAATTAGCAGGGTGTGTGGGGGATTGCCTCCCTCAAAAGCATTGTTTCTGTTGTTTACGGATGTTGTTTGGGTTTGTCTTTTTTGTCAACAGGCTGAATTGTCGACCATATGGTCTTTAGCATATTGGTTATGACAATTTGGCCATTTGATCCTTTGAAACAGACTCCAGATGAGTAGGACTATGAACTGTTAAAGAGGTACATCCTGTAGTACAGGGTTGGATTCCCACAGCCTTCATTTGTCTCCTTTATGAGTCTGATCATATCACTTCAGCAGACAGCACTCCTGGACTGCTCCTGAATAGGGACAGCTGTGTCATTGCAGGCTATACCCGATTGTTGCATTCTTCTCATAGCTACTATCAGCTATTTGACTACAAATCTCAGCAGGTCATCTTTTGTTTAATGGGTTGCCAGATGCATTTTCAATATATGGGACTTTTAAGGGAAGAGACATTTACTGTTGCGCATGCTGTTTCAATGTGAGAGTATTTTATTTTGTTAGCAAATGTCTGTCAGTGTTTTTGCTCTAAAATTTGAAATAAGTTTTAATTTCAATCCACATGTCTGACCAGTACAAAACAGGTACAGCTTGTTGTTCCTAAATGTGTGTTCTGAGATTCTTTTTCTGTTTTTGCTTAGAAACAAATGTCTTTGTGCCAGTCTCCCACTTCTCTTGCACTGTTAGCTACCAACTTGAATTGTAAACTGTAGCACACTAGCACTTCATCCAAGCCATAATCCTTGAGTGTACCGCATTTAGTTATTCCCTGTGCTGTGCATGTTGCCAGGATATGTAATTATGTTTATGTAATTATGAGACTGTGATATTTATTGTTTTTTATCCATATTCAAAAAGTCCCTCAAATCGCACCTTCTTAGTACCTGGTTATGACCTTGTATCACATAACCCTACCCATACTACTATTAACTCCCCAAATTCCTCTCTGATCACATGCTGGAGCTCTGATCCCTGTAGGCTTGGTCATCTGAAAGGGTACTTTTAACTGTAGAATCTTACTTGATATATTTTCTTCTCTTACCAATGTATAACTGACATTGTCTTTTTACCCATGTTCTATATCTTCTTTTACCTGGAGTGTTTTTATTAATTTCTTGTTATATTACTATGCTCAGCATACATGATGTAACCTGTTTTGTGTATTATGCTGGATGTACTGTATTTATATAACTTGATGTTGGAGCTTTTCTCCCCGGGCCTCCGCTGAAAATGGACCTGGTCCAGTCGGAATTTCCCGGTTAACAAATGTAAAATAAAATAAAATAAATATTTTCTTCCATAGGGAAATATAAGGAGATGGCCTTTCAGGTTTGACAGTAGATTGCAGGTGAAATGTTATATATTCTCTACTCTTTTCCTTTGATTTTCAGATGTCTTACATTCCCTCTTGCACTTCAGCAAGAGATGAGACCTGGAGCTGTCACTGCTCACACCACCCTTACTGTTTGAATTTGTGTATACCAACTGTATGGTTGCAAAAATATGAGGAAGAGAGAAATCTCTCTCCTCAAAGAAATCACTACTGGTATACACTTGGAAATCGCATCAGCAGTGATTTCCTATGAAAAAACAGTACTCAGCATTCTGTTTCTCTCAATCTTGTGCCACAGGCAACTGAAATTTCAACAATTAGGTGTTGTACATCTGTAGATTTACTATCAATAACTGTGATGTCACATTCCATCAATTATAACTTAGGTAGATCTAAAGCTAAAGAAACAGGAGAATTTGACAGGAATATACATTCTGTTTTGATCCAGATGATTTCAAAACTAAATAATAGTGGAAAAAATATAATCTAATATGTATTTAAATGGGCATTTTATAAATGGATATCTGTAAAAGATAGCTTAACAGGGCAGTGATATTGTCCGTTCCTCTTTAGCACTGTAGCCATCTGTCTTTGTTAGCAGAATACACAAGATAGCAGTATATCTTATTTATGCAACTATATTCTCTCTTAATTGCACATCAAGGCATGTTAATACTGGAAATTGGATGGTAGCAGATGGTACTATGAAAATGGTGCTATTTATTTAAATGTAATAGCTGTCCCACAGCATTCCTAGCCTTGTGTCTTTTTGGATTCTGTCAGCCTGTTTTGTAGCTTGTTGTCTATGTTTCAATTATTAATTTTATCTTCTTATTAATCCCAGGAACTTGCCCACCCACACTACTCAGGCAGGAAGCTGAAAGAATAAGCAGAGATGCTTTCTTTCACTCCTACTAAACCTATTCTGCTAACCTGTACTGTGGCTACATCATAGTACCCTGGTCAGTGAGTGACCTCCTACCTCCGGCTATAAAGTGGGTAGTCTCTCTCTCTCTCTCTCTCTCTCTCTCTGACCCAAGCACTCCACCATCCTCCTTCTCTTGGTTAGGGCACTCAGATGATGGTAAGCTCTATTATGTGAATACTCTTGTTGTATAAAATAATTAATTCTATCCTTCCCTTGTCTTCCTTAGTGTGTCATCAAAACTGGCCCATTTGTTCCTCCCAGAAATGGAGTACACTGGTGTGTTCCATCCTGTCTGGGACAAAAATTGAATACAAGGGAGTGCTGTCATATGTGGAAAGTTCAAGGACTCTTGGGCCAGGTCTCTAGTATCTGTTCTGGCAGCTAACGCATAAGTTCACCCAGTAGAGATCTGCTGTGCCCGGTTTTGCATGGACATGCTATTAACACTCATGCTCTGAATGATACTGTAAAGACATGCATCGTAACAGAGCCAGATACTTGTCTCTGGGACATTTGATACCTGCCAAAATTGCTAGGCTCCATAAAATGGTGACCATATAGTGATGTAAACTGTCTGTTTCCCCCTTAAGGGAAGAGCAGATAGCAACCACACTACTCCATCATCACTATTTGGCTTTTCTACAATACAGGTCCTTAGTTGGACCCAGGTTGTATGGTTATTGTCATGGTTCATTCCCCTGTGCCATGGGGACTACAGTGTCTGCTGCGCACTTTTGCCTTCTTTTATGAAGTACTGTACTTACTGTTGCCATACAGCAATCAGGCACTAGCATATTGGGATTTGTATTTCTTGTAAACTAACTCTGTTTTGATATGTACACCAGACATTGATTCAAAGTCTGCACTGCAAATATGTTCTTGTTTAAAAATTGATGCAAAAAAGAACTATTAACTTAAAAATCTGTCTGACTTTCAGTTGCCTCAAGTGCATCACAATGAAAATTAGAAGAAATACACATGGAAAGACTCTTAGGTTAAAATATGCACATGAAATTGCAGGATACAACAGTGAAAAGTATCAAAACATGGAAAATGTTTCACTTTACTTTTTTTAGTTGCTATAATACATTAATTAGACTGCATTTTCAGATGACCACATCATACCAACCCCCCATTTTCAGATCTATCAGCTTCTGCCACATCCTTAACAGGAAATGCAAAACAGTAGTGGTTCTTGAACATCAAACACGCAGCACAGCCTGCTCCCTACATGCATCTTGAGTCTGGAGTCACTGTGTGCATGAACGTTAGTGAAATAGCAATGTAACCCTGGTGCAAATGGGTCATATTGCATGAAAGTTAGTGAAATATCAATGTGACCATGGTGCAAATGGCTTATAGTGCATGAAAGTTAGTGAAATGTCAGTGTGACCCAAATGACTTATAGTGCATGAAAGTTAGTGAAATGTCAATGTGACCCTGGTGCAAATGGGTCATAGTGCATTAAAGTTAGTGAAATGTCAATGTTACCATGGAGCAAATGGCTCATAGCAGCAATTCAGCCAGGCTCTATAACATATTTTTTGCTATTCAGTTCCAGCTATCAAAATGTTATTTAGTGCATAAGATACTGAAATACAGTTCAAGCAATTATGCTTTCTTTAGTCAGTAAGCAATACCAGCAAACAAGTCTGTACGCAGTTATTGCATGCAGCCTCTATGATTTAATGAGTCAAAATATGGATAAGCCTTTTACTTTGGAACAAAAGTGTTTTTGCACTTCACAGACTGCCAATTCATTGGACAAGTTCAGTCTTTTGAAAATTATACTTTTCTGTAAAAATGTTGAAGAAAGATTAAAAAATGCTGTTTTTTGTGCAGACCCAAGTATATTATTTTCTCTGAGTAAATGCAACCCAATCAGAGAGAGGTTTATCACCTATACAAAGCTCAAATGTCAACATATGCCCCATTTTGATTTTCTCGGACTTATTTTGCTTACTCATGATCAAATATTTGATAGTTTTTGGTAAACCCAAATGTGTTATTAAATGTACATTGTAATAATGAATCAGTGGACAGTTAGTTCAATGGCATCTATGTCATATCTTTCATGGTCTACTGGACTTCTATTTTAGACAGATAAATATGTTTTGCTCTTGAAAATAACAAAAAAGTCATACAGATCCTGGACAGGAGATGTTTATTAAGTAAAAGAAGTAATCTTTCACTTACACAACATTTAATCACTCTAATAAAACTTATTGTATAGGTCAAGGATTATAACAAGCAAAGCTTTCAGATAAAACACTCTTTCTCAATGTATACATCACAATTAAATCACATCAGCCTTAAAATACATTAATCAAAATCCCATGGTAAAAGACATCACTATTTAAAGACGTACTCTCTTTTTAAAAACAGCATTGATAAAGAACCTGGATTGAACTCAGCAGTTAGTATTAAACCACTGTTAAAAAAAGAGACAAATTAATTTATAGATGTGTACCTGGCTGCACCATATATTTATATTCTTGTATTTTAGTTCATTTTTATGTTGTATTAAATGTTTTTGTTAATGTTTATAAAGAGAGAGTACATCTTTAAATACGAATGTCTTTTATCATGTGACTTTGATTGATTTATTTAAGGCTAATGTGATTTAATTGTGATGCATGCATTGAGAAAGGGTGTTTTACCTGAAAGCTTTGCTTGTTAAAGTTTGAATAAATAATTTACGCTGGAGTTTGTAAGCTCTGACTTTTGATTTTTAAGTTTTGAACTGTTTCTACTTGTTGAGCTTTCGTTTTGCAATTCGCACACTATTTGTTGCTTTTAGGTTAATGTTTTTGTTAATAAGAATCTCCAGATACAGCATACTGTCTTTTAGTTCACTATTTCTTTATATTTTGTACTTACATATATACTTTTAGCATCATTATCTATACTTTTTCTTTATTTTTGTCATTCTAGCATTCAGATCAATCCATAACATCTCAGTGACACACATACCAAACTGATATAGTGTATCAGCTTTTAAAATTCTAGAAAGTGCCAGAATATACAGTGCACCAAGTAACACCGAGCAAGAGCAGATCTTCAGCACAAACAGCTGTTTCCTTAAATACATGCACTCATATCATGGCCTAATGAGTTGGTCATTCATTAATCATTTGTAAAGATTCTTCCTTTATAAGGCATGTGAAGATTCACCCATGGTAGATGGGTGGTATACACTGGTGAAAACAAGGGCAGTATAGAGAGTGCTTATGTTATAGTTAGAGCACTGTCATAATACAGATTCCTATCATTTGAATGAGCTGACCAACAGGCAGTTTCAGTAGCTCAACGTATAGTACACTTGCTTCTACTGTCAAAAGATCAGAAGGCTGAAGGTTTTATTCCCACACTAGGTAGTTGGATTAGAATACAAATCTGCAGCATGAGGGGAATGCTGCATTCCTATATGCACCGTCTTTTAGGTAAGATATTAAACCGAGGTCCCATTTATCTGACTTGCTTGTAGCTCAAGTTGCTATAAAAGATCCCATAGCACTTATCAAAACAAGAATAGGGAAGTGCCTTGGCCAAATTTCCCTAGTCAGTATGAATGCTGCCTTAAAAAGCGGTCATTAACCTATTGGGGCTATCTCAGTCAATAAAGTGTAAGTAAAGAAATAAATAAATAAACCAGTATAGGAGGAACAAAAAGAAGTGTGCAAGAAAGAGAATGTGCATTTTATTTGCCTAAATGCAATCATATCTGTAGGTTGTAGGCCACATGACTATATAATTTAGCAGCGGATAAGATATCAGTATATCTGCTCATTCTTTCATTTCCTGTTTGACATGACAGGCTTGAGGATTTTGAGATACATGGTATACTGTTGCATTGTCATACAAACTACTAAAGGAAGTTAGAACTGCTAGATGCACCACCTTACACCACCCTATACCACATTGCCAAGGCGTCATTATAAAGTGCTTTTATATTAAATGTATTGTGAAGCAAAGTTACTAAATATGACATCATAAGGTTAATGGTGTAAATGTGATGAGCAGGTTACCCAAAAGTAGGGAAAAGCTGGCCTTCAGATAGTTCTATAGAACAGCCTTGAATAGTTAAAGAAAATATATTAGCAATGAAATTAATTAAATTATTTATATTTTGCTGCAATGTTAAGAAAGCAAATGTTTGATAATTTATCTCAGTATTTAAATATTTATTTCAGAAAATTATAACTTTGACGTGTGTGTGTGTGTGTGTGTGTGTGTGTGTGTGTGTGTGTGTGTGTGTGTGTGTGTGTGTTCCTGTGTGAAAACCTGCACATGACAGTGTTTGTAGTAGTCCAGAGAGCAGACAATTTCATCCGTGGAAATGTTTCCTTCCCAGCTGGAATTGTTATCTTTTTAATGAACACTTTTTCTGGTGTGACTCTGTACTATGACTCCCAGCTACTTGATATTTGTAGTAATTAATCATTATTATGAACACTTACCACTCTTTTTGAGATGCCAAAATCCCCAAGATAATCTTGGTAAGGCTGCGACAACCCTTAAAGCAAAAATAAAGAACTATTTTTAATACAAATGAGTAGTTCTGCAGAATGCTAAAGTCAATCTAGGAGAAGTTATAGAACACAGGAAACAAAGTATGAGGAAAGAGATAATCCTGAAAATCAACTCATGCTTAAGAACCCACTACAGCATATTTTATGAAAATGCTTGTTTTTATATTATCCTGACAAACTTCAGAAAAATGATGCACTGATCAAATAGATTCTGCATAATCTGTCTGTTCAAACATATTCCTTTCCTAAGTACACGTCAATAATAATTCTTGTCAGTTTACACTGAAGTGAAAAATGCCAACTTTATGATTTTTTTTAAATATTGCTCTCTTATACCGGGAGACAATTTGTAAATTTATGTATACCATGCGAACACTTACAAATAAGCTTTGACATGAAGTTTGTATTCTGTCCACTGATTAAGAAAGATGTGAAAAGTTTTATCATTTGCTACAGTAGTGTCTCCTTAAATCTAAGTAATGCCAAATCCACTCCACATACAAATAAATACATAGCTTTTTGCAAGAGCTGTTCAGTTCATAGCAAAATAATAGTAACTAAAAGAAAAATTATCATCAGCAGCAGTAGCAGTGCAGTTTCAGTTTCTCATTGTAACACACTTTGTAACAGTTTACTGATACTAACAACAGCATGTTTTATTCTGTTTCTACTATCTCCTGTCCTTAAAATACTCCAGTTACTAACTGATACAGTCCTGTTAAGCATACATCACCATGCCATTTGTGCTCTTCCTAATGTATCTCCTTTGCAGAAAATAGTGATGTTTATACACTACAACTGCATGCCTTCTTAGTTTATGAAAGACACAACATGTAAAGCATGCATTTAGGGCATAACACATGCAAGCACAATATAAATGTTAAAGTGAGTTCTTACCTGTAATAAAGGGAAAAATACAAAAGATGCAGATTATTAAAACAGGTGGTAACTGTAGATGTTTTTTCATTGTCTGTATTTTGATCTAGTGAGTAGCTTTGATAGTTGTCTTGCTCAGTTTCAGCTGATTTGGTATTTTTCATCAAGTGCAGACAGCAATGAAAGCAGTTCTGTTTAAAATGCTTGAGTGAGCAAATGCTGCCGGCACCTTTATCTGTAAGAAATGGGGTTCGATAGTGAACTGTCCAATCAATACACAGTAGGATCCCGAGTCACTCATAAATGTCATGCTGTAGTCTCATATACAACACAGTAGCCAATATGATAGTCAACCATTACAATATGTCCTGCTATAATTAGGAAGCTGGGAAGTGACTAATGCAGAGCCCAATGACTTTGTTAAAAAAGGAGTGTGACTCAGTGGCTTCCATGATTTGACTAATTACTAAAAGGATAGCTTACAGGACACATGTTCATCAGAAAAGTACAGTAACAGAATTTATTTCCTACTACATCTCTCAGCTAACCAGCAAGTGTGTAATTACAAGCAGGCAATTATACAGCCTGCCTAAAAAAATCTGAAAGGGAATACAATGGTCCATTTTTGATGTTAAACATTTAAATAACTCCATTGATAGAACTACATGTTCTTAGGTAGCAGAATAAACATACACAATTTAATTATTGTGAACACGTGTCACTGTATTTAAAACATTTTTAAAGAAATACTGTACTCTAGTCCTTATTCATCAACAGGTCATTCCAAACTATGATAGGTATTTATAAATGCTGGCATCTCAGTCTGAGAACATAATGGACAGAACACTGATTGTCTGGGATTAATATCAAAATCCCTTTCTTTGAAACCTGACTTCTGCATCCACCAGAGTTAACTGTAAATATTTCTGAGTGTGCCAAGAGCCACATTTTTCAGGCATGGAGAAACATTTAAATCTAAAATGTACATATGCTAATTCTACAAAGCATGCTCTAAATGCACTGCAGCATGTAAGAACTGCATAGCAACAAATTTGTTATCTCGATAATAGTTGTGTATTTTCTTTTCTTCTCACTTCTTCAGATATCATTCTACATTTTTGATTTGTTTCCCTTCTTTTATCCCATATCCTTTCCATTTTGCCTCCTGCTTTCTTCCTAAGGTTCTTACCCAACCATTTTCACCCAAACCCTTGTCATTCACCTTCTTCCCAAAACAAGTTGCCTAGCTCTTTCACTGACCTCTCACTTTTTGTTCTTGACATTTTCTCTACAGTCTCTGGCTCCTTCTCTTTCTGTGCCTCTTCCCATTAACACTGTATTGTAGAACAGGGCATATGTATGAACATGTTGGAGTCCCCAGCCTCTCATTGCTCACTCCTGCTGTTAGTTTATTTCTCTTTATCCAACTCCCTCTACCTGTTTCTATCTAGTCTTCTATATTTTTCTACAGGTTTTGCAGTTTTCTGCTCACTGAGTCACCTTGATTTTCCTTAGCTTTTGCAGTAGTCAGAAGTACAATCATTCTGATTACATCTCCCCTCCCGAGAACTTATGAAGGTCCCCTTCCCTCCTCTCTTCAGTGTTGTTTTAATTTTTCCTCCGGTTCCCTTCAGCTTATTCTTCTATGGACACTTCAATGGTGAATACCACTACTGTGTTTCTTTTCTCCCCTACCTCCTCTTCTCGTTTCCTTCCCTTAACTTCACTATCACTGTTTTTTATTCTCATGTAGGCCTCAGATTGTTTGAAAGGTCTTGTAAAACAGGACATGTTACTGCTAGGGCTTCCTATACATCCTCTGATAACAATATACAGTTGCCTGCATATATCAGGAATTTGCACTTAACTGCCTGCATCCTCTTCAGATCATTCAGTTTCCCGCTTACCTGAAATGCTAGTGCATCGGTTATGAGTGTAAGTAGCCTGGGTCATAGTGGGCATGCCTGTCTTGTTCACCTGCTTAACCCCATCACCTGCAGTCTCTGTTTCTAGTGTACTGTATGGTGTCTGCACCCATTTGGAGAAATTCTCTCCCATCTCTCTCTTCTTCATCGCTTCCAATAAAAAAACTTCATCCCATCATGTTAGAGGCCATCTTTGCATGTCAAAAAGTTCAATTTCCATTTATTCTGCTCCTCTCTTTTTCCTCCATACATGGACTCTATGAGTTTCAGCCAGTTCTGTTCTGCCTTCCTATTTTTTATGATTCCATTCTGACCCTATATTGCCATTCATAGGATCTTGTCTAACCTTCTTGTTAATAAATGACTAATATCTTTATATCTGCATGGAAATGAGCTGGTAGCTTTCTCTTCCTGCCCTGTCACTATTCCCTTGAGATTACCCCTGATTCTAGTATTCCGTTATAGTTTTCACTCAGCACCTGCCACATCTATCCTCTAACTTCACTTGTAGAACCTAAGTGGAAATCTGTCTGAGCCTGCTGATTTTCTTTCCTACACTTTATGAATAACATTTCTAATCTCATATTTGTTAATGCCTACTTTTCACATTTCTTTATCTGTCCAAATTCCCTTCTCTTATGAAAGGTTTCCTAGTCTCTCTTGTGCTCCCCAGCTTGTTCTGTATGTATATCTGTATAATATTCTCTGAATTATTCTTTCAGTTCTTTGTCACATGTTCTGATTCTTCCTTTTCCTCCTTTCACCTGGCCTGTTTCTCTCTTCTTTTTGTCTGGTTTTTTTATATATATATATATATATATATATATATATATATATATATATATATATTTTTTTTTTTTTCTTAGCTGTTTACCTTGTTATTCCCCCACCATCTAACAATCACCAGAACAAACCTTAGAAACAAGTCCACCGAACAGCCAGAAAAAGTCCAATAACAGCCACTTTATTAGATCCACAAGTAATACAGTCTTTAAGCGTGCAGTAACTCATACACTTTTCGTTATCGCAACTTCCTCAGAAGACAAATTACTAACGTCATTCATGCATTTAAATATTAAAATCTCGGGCAATTAAACACAATTAATGTTGATCAATTGATTGATCATAAACCATTTAACCCTTTCATACTCAAATGTATACTAACTATTAAAACAGAAATTCTTCACCTACTGTTTATTATATGTGTTAAATGTCAGATTTAACAAAATTTAACTTAAATATAGTAGTACATTAACTATCTACAGTACTTATAAAAAATCTACTTTAATAAAGTGCTACCCACGTGAACTTTTTACAATTACATTTTCACGTTATTGAAAAACATTCTAAGTCCTTATATAACATTTTAAAAAATTTTTAAAATATATTTAAAACATTATAACATTGTAGTAATAGAGCCTTTAAAATATTCATTTTCAAGTGCCTGACAAAGGGGATTGACAATTTATAAATGTATAATCTAACTCATTATTGTTTATTCTACCTATATTAACATTCTATATTCTAATTATGCTACATAATCTATATTTTTTCATATGTATATATATATACAGTATTCAATGAACAACATACCAACATATCGTACACTGTATAATATAATATATAACAATATGTAACATAATATTGCATGCTATATAACACTTAAAAACATATATTTCAAAAATAAATATCAATATAAATATTAAATACAATTTGAATTAACTATGTATTGAAAACTGAATACCAATTCCCCCACCATCTACCAGTGACCTTTCCAGTACTACTGCTCAGTTTTCAGTACTCCCATCTTACCTTTGCGTCTTTTATCCTCTTTTCTTCATTGTCGTCTTCACTTTCCCATATTTCATTCTGAATCCCTGCAGGTTTCTTTTTTATACTCTTATCTCCTTCTCTGCCTCATTATTTTTCCCTTGACAACTGCCATTGCGTTATCCTACCAATGCTCTTTGAGCTCTTTCCTGTCATTTTCAGTGCTTTACATTGTATCCCGTACTGTTTTCACAATTTTTTCCTTTCTGTTATTCCCTCCATTTATAGTTTTCCCATCTCCTTCCCATCCCTCCTTGGCTTACATTCCACACAGTAAAACTCATGATCAGAGGCATCTGGTCCGATGTAAACTTTCCTATATTTCTATGTTTTTCACTCTTCCTACCTACATTCACTCCCTTACTAGTGGGTATTTCTCCATATGTCTATATATCCATCTGCTTTCATACAACTTCCCAACTCTTGCCTCATCCTTCAGTTGTAGTTTTTCTTCCAAAACAGCTTTTCCTTCTCCAGTTCTATTGTAACATTAAAGTCTCATCCTGATCATACCTCTCAACTGTACACATTTTCGTAGAATGTCCAGATTTTTTCTTCAAATTTTTGTTCTGATCCTCTTAAAAACTGTGTTTTTTTTGACAAATCCCTAGGATTATCTAAGAATTAAAGTCACTAAATAATGACATGTATTTGATGCATGTTAACACAAATCCTGTTATTCTAACAACTTTCTAAGTTTATAAGACCAATATTTAAAATGTGTCCCTATTTTTGGGCCTTTGTCCCCCCATTTTGTTGGGCTTTGTCCAGATTTCTTGCGCTAAGAGGTTGAGAGGTATGCACCCTGTGATTTTTATTTCCTCCCTCCTCATTTGCATCCATTCTTTAAAAAATTGCTGAAGAAGTTATTCTTATCCTTGTTAGATGTGTATACTGCCAGGGCCCTTCTATTACTTTTGATCCTGTCTTGCCATATTAACCATCCCTCTTCACTTTTCAGTACCTTCTTCATTATCACCAGTAATCATTTCTCGAATATCACAGCTGCCTCACATTTCTTTTTGGGTTGTTCTCAGATTCTTCTTGTGGCATTCTGAGCATAAAATCTCCCCTCCTTTGACTTACAGTTTTATTTCTTGGAGTAATACTATATCTCCCTTAGCCTACTAAGACTTATGTGTATCCCTTTCCTCCTGATTGGGTTAGATGCCCCCCACCCCTGTTCCACATAAAAACAACTGTCTTACTCTAAGTCCCCTCTCTCTAGGTTTCTAACCCTGTTCCACATCTGCAGGGCAACCTGTCTCTCCTTCACATCTGTGATGAGCTAATAATTCCATTCCTTGGCAACTGCCTACATTCAGAAATCTCCTCCCCACCTGGTTGAGAGGTATGTTATTCTCCAATTCAAGGTGGGCACTCTGGATCTGGACTCCCTACTCTATATACTCTGTTTCCCTTTCACTGTTCCTGTAGCTTTTGCTTGGCAGACTAACCCATACCTCATATTCACATTTTTAATTCTCCACAATTATTCATAGCTTTTCCTTACTCCTCTTTGCTCCTCAATATACACCTTCAATTTTCATTCCATATAATTTTTTACAGTCTTCTATCAGTTGCATGAAGGTTCCTTCCCACCTTACTTATATGTGCTAACCCTAATCCTACCCTACAATTAACATTACTAAAACAGACTTTCCTACCAGTACTACTAATCAGACAATGCTTTATCTGGGATGTGTAACTGGGGTTGGCTACAAGGCTTTTTAGAAGAAAAGTGTTCAATATTTAATATATCGCATATCACACATACACATCATATATCAAGCCCCACCACAAGACCAGTAATCAAGGAGCCTTAATCCTCACTACTGGCAACAGTGGGACATGTTCATTGGGAGGATAGCAAGTGTATACACAGTATTTCCAGATGCAGATCTCTGCATCAAGTGCAATTTCCCTTAAGAGCACACATAAACCACAGTCACTCTGGGGCTGGTTTCTGCCTCTTTCTCCAGATCTCCAATAAGACTCTCCACTGGCACAGCTATAGAGTTGAGATCTCAGCTGAGTGACCAAGCCAAGACTTCCAGCACCCTCTCTGTCTAACCAGTGCTTCATGTCCCTGTCCAAGTAGCTGACACACACACTCTTTCAGGTTTGATTTACACACACACACACACACACACACACACACACACACACACACACACACACACACACACACCTGGGAAAGGTTGGCACAGGTTTACTAGTTATGCCCCCCCTTCTGCCCAGACCATAAGGTAGTTATGAATGCCACTGGTCACTCCTTATCAACTGCTTTAAGGCCCTTAACAAAAGGTGTCCAGTCTTACTGTGTAATATTGATATTAACACAAATGGTAGTTTGACCAAGAGCAAGGCTATTAGGAGTGGTCCACACAGTGTCACCAATTAAACATGCAAGTACTCTAAAAACTTAAATATCTCTACACAGATCAGCCACAATAAAAGGTTTAAATATATTTAATAATAAATAATAAAAGAACAAGACAATACTAAATATATATTCACAGTGGCATCAGAGTTAAAACCACAGGAAATATTTAAAACAACATTGTAGGACAGTCTCAAATAAATAAAGAAAAATATATAAACTAAACTTCATTATATTCTTGACTGAATCTAAGAGAAGTATACTACAATCTAAGAACTTACAAATAGAGAAAGGCAGATGTGGTGCATGGATCTTCTAGTTGTTGTCAGATCCAAGAAAAAAGCAGAATGCTCTGTCGCAAACTTTTCAAATTGATATCTAAAATATTACTGCTGGGATAGCGTGCAGTATGACATCATTTATTGTCATCTGACTCCTAGTTTCCAGGCCAAACAACCATTGATGAAGCTGGCAGTATTTAGCATCTACCTGTAAAAATCTACAGACAAAGACTTCTCCTCAGATCTCTGGCAGATGCTGGAAGTCATAAAACATTTGCATTCATTCATGCTTTCAAGACTAGTAATTACTTCACCCTAAAGACAATGCAGAAAGTTTCCTAGTGCAGACATCGTGTCTCTTGCTGCTCTGAAAACTAAAAGATACCATCTTTTCTGGCCTAGCCATAAAGGAATTTAATTTCAGTTATTTTTTTTTTTAAGTTAACCCCCTGTATTCCAGTTTCCAGTGTTAAAATATAAACATTTAAACAGTTACAATAGTGAATGTACATTTCTGTTCTCTTCCAATAGGGCACACTGTGGATCCATTTTAAATACAAGCATTTTGCAAATACCTTTTCAACACACACATCTGTACAAGCAGTTTGATATACACATAACATACGGTTCTAATACATTTGTAACACAAGCATCTTATATAAATCATTTCAATATTCACCAATGGCATATAATTATTTACAAAATTCCAGCTAGCTGGGCTGGCAGTATCTCCTTTCTTCACACTTCTTCCCCCCTTCAGAGACTCAAGCTAGTTTCTCAAGTATCCCTTGAGAAACGTTGCTTGAGATGGATGAGCCTATCTAGGAATACACTAGCCCATTCCCTGTCTTGATATTCCAGTTGCCTTTTTGTTGCTGACCTCATTACAGTGTTACACTGCCATATTATATGCCTGCAACCCTAGGCTCCACCATAGTAACTTGGGATTTTGCTGGCTGTCTTCCTGTAGCCATAGATCTCCCTCAGATTCCTCCTGCCTTCTACTGCAAATCCTTAGCATCAGGGCCTCCCTATCATGGTAAGGTTTCATCATGTTAATACGGTACAGTTTGTGCTCCTCCCTCCTACCTAGCAGTTCTACCATGTAGTTAACATCACACTAACCTTCCTTACCACTTTGAAGGGTCCCTCCCAAGCTGCCTGACAGGAATGAGAACCACAACCTGCTGCCCCAAAGCACACTCTCTAGCTCGAGCACTCCTGTCATACCAGATCTTTTTCTGCTGTTGGGCTTCTGCCAGGTTCTCCTGGGCCAAACCCCATGAGTTCCCTGAGCTTATCTTGAGGTTTAGGACATATGCCACAATAGACTCCTTGTGGGATTCACACTCACCTCCCACCATCATGAATCAAATCTAGAGGTCCCCTCACCCTATGTCCATACAGCAACTCAATGGGTGAAAAGCCTGTGCATTCCCGGGGCACCTTTCTGTAAGCAAACAACAGATGGGGCAAATATTTGTCCCACTCCCTCTTAAACTGGCCTGCAAATGCACATTGCATGGTCTTTAGTGTAGAGTTTAACCTCTCCACAAGACCATTAGCCTGGGGGTGGTAGGGGTGGTCTTTAGGTGCTTCACCCCCATAGCATTCCCACAGACAGGCCAGCAGGTCTGATGTGAAACTGGCACCACTGTCAGTCAGTATTTGTTTTGAGAAACCTACCCTGCTGAAGATCTCTACCAAAGCATTTGCCACCTTGTCTGCCTCAATGGAGGACAAATCTGGTGGCATAATCTACTATCATTAGGATATACTTCTTCCCTGTGGAACTTGGGGTACTCAGAGTCCCTACAATATCCATGGCTACCCTCTGAAATGGCTCCTCAATCACAGACAAAGGCATCAAAGGAGCTTTCACCTTGTCTCCTGCTTTGCCTAATGTTTGGCACTGCTTGTAGGTCCTGAAGTACCCTGTTACATCCCTGGAAATCCCAGGCCAATAAAAGTTCTGCATAATACATCTCTTGGTATGCTTTATGCCCATATGACCTGCAAAGGGAATATCATGGGTTATGGCTAAAAGTGCTAAATGGTAGGCTCTGGGCACTACCAACTGCTGTATCCTCTCACTCTCTAGCCCTCCCCTCAGGAGTCCACTGTCTATATAGTAATCCTTTGTCCCAGTATACAGATTTCCCCTTTCCTTGAGAATCAGGCACCTCCCTGGCTACCTCTCTCAAGCCTTGTAATGTAGGGTCTGAGAGCTGAGTCTGTTTCAACTCTCTCTTTGTAACCCTTCCCAGCTCCCCTTAAAGAGGAAATCTGGTATCCTCTGACAGCGGTGCCTCACTATCAGCCTGGGTACTACTATTCATCTCTGCCCTTGGAACATCCATACAACAGCAGCTGTGGCTCACCTTCAGTCTCATTGCTGCAGGGTAGCTCCATCCCTGAAGTAACCACCTCACCAGTCCTGGCTTCAAGTTTGTGGTCTGTCTGGGAATCCCCAGACTACTAGACCCACCTGCTTGTCTCTAAGCCTGACTACGTGTAACTGCATGTACACAAGGTACTACATTATCAAAATCATTCCCTATCAGGACATCTGCAGGGATATCCTCAAAGGCACCTACTTGCTTGCTTCCTTTCCCACCGTCCCAGTCAAGGTGAACCCTAGCCAAAGGTATTTGGAATGGGGTCTCTCCTAAAGCTCTGACTGGAGTAGACTGCCCAAGCAAGTAGTGCTCCTCTTTAACCATTGCAGGCTTCACAATGGTTAGTTCAGAGGCTGTGTCTGTCTTAGCACGGGCCTGTTTCCTATCTAATGAGATAGGATATAACCTCTTGTGGTAGTTTGGTACCCTTGTTGTCTCCAGACAACTTACTGCTGGCATTCTGTCATTCCCACTTACTGGCTCCCCCACCTTTTGTTCCCCACCTTGCCTCTGTGGACATCTATAGGATACATAGGCCTACATGGCCCCACTGATTACATTTAAAATGTTTAACCCTTGATCCTGGCCATGTACCTGAACTTGTGGCTTCCTCTGTTACTGCGGACTCTGTTGGGGTGGTTTAGGCTGTCCACCATAGGTTCCCTTAGACCCATGTGTAGCACTGAGTATCCCTTTCCTGTGCAGTGTTGCCCTGCTTGCTAGGTATAGGTGTCCCTTTTTCCCCAGCTCATCTGCTGTGTTACATTCTCTATCTGCCAACCAAATTCTCATGTCCTCAGGCAAAGTGCTAAGGGCTTGTTCCCTCACCAAAAGGTCCGCCAGCCCTTCAAAAGTGGTGACCTTATGCCCACTCACCCACCTGTGAAAATAAGTACTTAACTCAGCAATATATACACACACTTTCATCTTCCTTGCTTCTATACTCAGGAAACTTTTTTCTGCAAGCTTCAGGTATTAACTTAAAACACTCTAATAAATTTTAACAGTATTATAATTTAAGCAATCAGTATCAGACAATTTAGAAACAGCAGTTACAGCTTTACCATGGAGTAAGGGGGTAAGAACCATACCCAGAGCCCTTGGTCAACATTATACTGTTTACATACCCTTTCAAACATATGAATAAAACTATCAAAATTATCCCCCTCTGTAAATTGTGGAAGAAATTTACTGACCTTTATTGCTTCTGAGGTTTGGTTATTCCCTTCCCCATTACCTCCATGACCCTGGCGAAGAGTCAGCATCTCCTTTTCATGTTGCCTCTGCCTCTCATTTTCTTCAGCTTCCATATGTCTCAGTCTCTCTGCTGATTCTGCTTTGACCTCCAAGAACTGCAGTCTGTCTGCTGATTCTAGTTCTAAACGTTTGGCCTCCGGTTCAAGTCTCTAACTCCAGATGGATTTTTCAGTCCTCTGTTGAAAAACTGAACTGTCCATTTTCTGAGAGTTGTACATCCCCAAGGCGAGTCTGGTTGTCCTCCTGGTTGCTGGTCTGTGATGCAGTTGTGGTTAAGGCTCCAATCATTTCCTTTAGTCAGGTTGACATGCCCCAGTCCTTTGACTTGGCACATCTCAGCCAACCGGTTCCTTGTCAGCTTGCCATAATCCTCCGCTGGCATCCTTACCTGCTATGCCTGACTAAGATAACAAACAATAAATAAATAAATAAAACTATTGTGATGTGAAACTCTGAATGTCTGTCAAGTGACTGCTTGAGAGTATAAACACCTTCTTTAGTGACCACTATTTAGAGACTACAGGAGTTCAGTATCCACACCATTGAATCCCAATATGTGATGTGGATATTCCACTATGCCAATATGTGATTCTCTCTTGCTAGTATTTCAATGCTTTTTACATTCTTTCTTTTTTCTCTCATTTGAGGCTTGTTCTTTTGCATTTTCAGCCTTGCATAACATAATTTTTATGTTTTTGCTTTTTTTAGACCAGGAAAGTTCACTGGGCTGAAATGAGAGCATTTTCAGTGGAGGCCCGAGGAGAAAAGCTCCATAACATTATAAGAAGAAGTAAATTGTTTAACAAGAGTTTCAAATTGTAGTACAGTTACGAAGTATTAATCTTGACAGTCGACAGGGACATTGTACAATTATATTATTACAAGTTATGAAATCAACTTTGATTCTAATCTAGTCTAGAATTTAACAGAGATGAAAGATGAGCCATACACATGTACAATTGTAATATATTTTAGACAGATTGATTAAGCAATAGCTTGTATAGTATATATGAATTACTCATAGGTGACTATACTGTTGTACATATATCTTGCGAGGCTGGTGGGGTAGTATATGATTTTCAAGGGTGACACTTAAGAAATGTAAAGTGGGGAGTGTAGTTTTAGAGAGGGTAAGTAGGAGAGAATCAGAATTTACAAAATGTAAATGTAGGGTAGTGGAAAAATCTGACTGCCTGCAATAGACAGCCTTGGTGCAAAATATTAATCTGTGTTAGCAGTATTACAGCCATAGTTCAACCACTCTGTGGAACATATCTGGCAGTTTATTATAAGGGAAAGCATAGTTATGTGCTTGTAGTTATGAGAAGGAGAGAATCCTGCAACACTGACATGAAACATTACAAGCAAATTGTAGGATAAGAAGCATCCAGAAAAAACACTTTAACATTGGATGGCAAGGAAAAACGTAATGACAGTCAGCAGTGGAACCTGGCCTTCCTCATATGAAATTGCTTCATAAACGGCTACATAAAAAATCATCACATAGGTATACCATTAATAAATTTGAAATGAAAAGCCACAAGAAAAACCTGCATCATCTTCTTATGTCAACAAAACAGACACATTCGCAAAGTGATTGAACCCATCAGACCTGATGACTCTTGTGCTATCAGCTACCCAGATTATTATAGATAAAATGAATACCAAACTGAGTAAGAAATTAGAAACTGGTGCACTTCATGAACTCCTATTCATTCAAACTGGCATTCTCATAACTAAACACTGAACTGTTCCATAAATATCTTTGTATGTGCACTTTGTTACTAGTGTTTGTGATTCTATAAACTCATTTCAGTGATTTATTACACATGAATAAAGCATAAGAAGTCACACTCATTGGATGCCTAAGTGTGCCGTCTGAGACATTATTTTCATATAAGTGGTCTCTTGTTCAGTTATGATTGTGAAATACATAAACCATGAAAACCTAGAACCTTAGATGCCCTAGTGACATAGAGGGATACAGCTCTGCATATGGTCCAGATGACCAAGTTCGATCAGTGACTGGATGGAGCTGGCAAGGGGGTGGTCTTGCCTATCCCATGATAATGGGAGGGGAGAGAGAGGGAGGAGGAGGAGGAAAGAACAATTAGCCATGAGCTGTAGCAGTTGGCAGGCTAGCAAACTGGAGGGATGTGTGCAGCTCACCAAACCACCAGTTGGGATTTATTGACAAGTGCATGGGAGCATGCATTTACACAGGAAGGCATAGCAGCTCATGGGAGCATGCATTTACACAGGAAGGCATAGCAGCTCATGGGAGCATGCATTTACACAGGAAGGCATAGCAGCTCATGGGAGCATGCATTTACACAGGAAGGCATAGCAGCTCATGGGAGCATGCATTTACACAGGAAGGCATAGCAGCTCATGGGAGCATGCATTTACACAGGAAGGCATAGCAGCTCATGGGAGCATGCATTTACACAGGAAGGCATAGCAGCTCATGGGAGCATGCATTTACACAGGAAGGCATAGCAGCTCATGGGAGCATGCATTTACACAGGAAGGCATAGCAGCTCATGGGAGCATGCATTTACACAGGAAGGCATAGCAGCTCATGGGAGCATGCATTTACACAGGAGCATAGCAGCTCATGGGAGCATGCATTTACACAGGAAGGCATAGCAGCTCATGGGAGCATGCATTTACACAGGAAGGCATAGCAGCTCATGGGAGCATGCATTTACACAGGAAGGCATAGCAGCTCATGGGAGCATGCATTTACACAGGAAGGCATAGCAGCTCATGGGAGCATGCATTTACACAGGAAGGCATAGCAGCTCATGGGAGCATGCATTTACACAGGAAGGCATAGCAGCTCATGGGAGCATGCATTTACACAGGAAGGCATAGCAGCTCATGGGAGCATGCATTTACACAGGAAGGCATAGCAGCTCATGGGAGCATGCATTTACACAGGAAGGCATAGCAGCTCATGGGAGCATGCATTTACACAGGAAGGCATAGTAGCTCCCACTGTGGGTCTAGTTCACATATCCCTTCTGGGGGAGGAAGGATTAGGCAATAAAAAAAGTCCTCATGGCTGGAATACCAGAGAAGACACCAACAACCCTAATGACTGCCTCATTGATGGCCCCTGTATGTCTGTGAATGATGAGCTCAAGCCATACGGAGGAAGCAGGTATATGGGCAAAAAGCATTAAAAATACAAGTTTCTTTTTTGTAGCACATCAACAACTCTACAGGTTATAAATGTCAGGAAAGAATATCTGATAAGTAGGTAAAATGGAATCCCTATAACTTATTTTAATGGCAGCTATATTGGAGTACTGTCCTTCAGTGAAGTTAAATGTATTTACTACTGTAATTACACCACCCAACAGATGGATAAAATTACAACTTGTACTTTACTGTTTTCACAGCATCCTAAAGCAATATTAGAAAGATTAAAGTTTTGCACCCTTTGCTTCCAGATTTCTGCATAGTTACCTTGAAGAGTGAGTGATGCTGAATATTTTAATGGTAGAATGAACACTAAAATGATTATTTAGTAGTTGTTTCATGGAAGAAGTTGGTGGATATTTTGAAGAGACAAAAAGTGTAGCAGATGCTTCATCTAGAATTTAGCATTTTATGGGTTCTGCAGTTGAGATGTGGTATTTCATTTATTTTTATTGCCTTAACAACTCACTGCTTAAAGCGTTTGCTTTTAGTCATTTCAGCTCATTGTCAACATTGTCATCTTTTCCAATCCACCTTGCTGCTGCTGCGTCCCTCATTTCAAAATTACCACCGACTTTGATAATCCAAGTCCACTTTATGTCATCACTGGTGACAGTGCATACAATCCCAGCAATCCCACACTTGACATCATCTTTCTTTAAACGTCTGGTTAATCCATTATCCCAGTCCTGGTTTGATTCACTGTGAAATTAAACAGTGGTTTCCCAAAAACACTCTGATCTTACTTCATTACACCTTGTCCTGCCTGTCTGCATTATTTCATTTACACTTAGAATTTATTAACATGGGTTTAAAATTAAAAATGATACATCTGATTTAGAATGACACAACATTATTTCTACTGATGTTTCCTGCACTAAATGCATGATAGTTAATTTGCTTTCTGCTTCCTAATCTTGATCTGGAGACAGCACTGACAGGCAGAATTCTGCTGCAAAACATTATTTATCATTGTGATTGTTATGAAAATTTGCGTCCATATATATGTATGGTGGTTGTCTTTTGGCTTTTCCCGGTTAGGGGTCGCCACAGCAGAACTCCGGTCTGCTAATGATTGGCAGTAGATTTTTCATGAACGCCGAGGTGCCAGCTCGACGTTCAACCTGCTCTTCCTAAAATGTGTGCTTTTGTCTAAGTCGTGGAAGATTGGAGTCACTCCTTAATGACAGGTATGGCTTCAGAAAACATGCTTCTGACAAAATCTGTTCCAATCAACTTAGAAGCAGTTAGTATACCATTCTGGTAGTACTCTCTGTCTCTATTTCCCTGCAATTTGACTGGTTTCAAGTTGGTAAAAAGAACTACATTTTTCAATCAACTTTGTAATGGTAGACTTGCATCCAGGCTTACTGGATTGCCCTATGCATACCTTACAACAGTCCATATTTTTGGCCAAATGTACATTTTGCCTGGTTTTTTTTTTTCCTGTTCATATTTAAAATTCCAAGTTTTCTGGCTAATCAGTGGGGACTGAAGTCACTTAATTTATTTTATTTATTTTATTTTGCATTTGTTAACCAGGTTAGTCCAGCTGAGCATTAGCTCGTTTTCAGTGGAGACCCGAGGAGAAAAGCTCCGCAATCAGTATTAACATTTTACATACAGTCAGCAAGAAAATTGCATTGGCAGCTAAAACAATTAGTTAAGAGAAATAAAATTTTACAATAAAATTTTACAGAAAACAGTTGGGTACAAATGTTAGAGATCAAACTGCAAAAAGCATTTACAACAAATCATACAGAAAAGCAGCAGAGTACAATGTCCGAATTCTTACAACAAAAACTTAGGTACAATATCAATGTAGGGAAAACAGTGTTCATTATTCCTCAGTAGTTATATACAGTATAGGTACAGATGGAGTAGCAAGGTAATGTAGAGGTTAAGCAACGAGACAGAGAGGTAGATGGATATTAAGACAGACAGTGGAAAAGAAAGGAGGAATGAGAGACAAGCTAGGATTAGGTAGTTTCAGGGAGGATGACTACAATGGCAGGACCATTTATTTATTAGGTATTCCTGAGTGGCTAGTTTGAAATGTTTTGTTTGGTCAAGGGACCTAATTTCTGGGGGTAGTTGGTTCCAAGTTGTAGCAGGGTTATAGTTATAGAGTAAACACCATGATTTGGTTTTGGGTTTATAGATCTGTAGGAAGTCTTGGTCTGAACTATGTAGTGTCCTGGTTGGGGAATATTTAATTATAATTAATTGAAGGCTAGGGCAGAAAGATGGTAGATAGAGGATGGAGTGGATAATTAACAGTTGCTGTAGTAGCAGCAAGTGAGGGAATTCGAGCCACTGCAATTGTTTAAAAGATAGGCAATGGTGTGATTTGTAGGTTTGGTTTGCAGCAAATCTGGCAATTTTATTATACGTAGTTTCAAGTCTGGTTATGAGTGTAGTGTTAAGATCTGTGTTTAATTGAGACCTATAAAGGAGGGTGGGAAGAAGCAATGCATGGGAGAGAGTTATTCTGGCTGAGTTGGTTAAATGTCTTTTGTTTCGGTAAAGGAGTTCGTGTTTCTGGTGAGTATTTTTGATAGAGGTGGTGATCTGGAGATCAAATTTAAGCTGATCATCTATTATGACTCCTAGCAGTTTAGTGCTAGGGTCAGAGATAGGATGGAAAATGTTGTTTTGAGATTGATGAGGTTTTTTGGGAGGAACAGTAGGAGCTTAGTTTTTTTAGGGTTGAGAATTAATTTGTTGTCACAAAGCCATGTCTGTATGGTGCTGAATGATGTCTGGGTAGTAGAGTGGAGGTCAGATGGAGTGTCAGCAATGGTGATGACTGTAGAATCATCAGCATATTGTACAAGTGTGGAGTTGGGACAAGAAGTGTAAAGTAGGTTGGTGAAAATATTGAAGAGCAGTGGCCCCAGTATGGATCCTTGGGGACACCCATTGGTACGATTAGGGGGGAGAAAGAGCAGTGTGTCATTTAACAGCTTGCTGGTGGTTACAGAGATAGCTGGAAAACCAGGATATGGTGGGAGGAGAGAATCTTAGGTGAGAGAGTTTGTCTAGGAGGAGGGGATGGGAGACAGTGTCAAAGGCTTTGGACAGGTCGAGGAACAGACATGAGACTAGTTTATTATTGTCATGGGCCAGTGGTACAGTACTAATGAAGGAAAGTAGTGCAGTTGTAGTGCTGTGTTTGGGACAAAATACATGTTGTGTGTGTATGTGTGTGCGTGTTAGAAGGTTGTGTTAGACAAGGTATTGCATTATCTGCTTGTGAATGCATTTCTCAAGAATCTTGGAGAGGGGGAGACAGTATAGCAATTGGTCTAAAGTTTGATATATCAGAATTACCTCTTTTATGTATGGGTAACGTGTAGAAAGTTTTCTATATTGATGGAACGTATGATTCAGAGATAGATCGGTTGATCAGGATGGATACTGGATAGGCTAGGGGTTCAGCAGCTATATGTAGGAAGTAAGAGGGTAGGTTATCAGTTGAGGGGGAGCAGGGTTTGAGTTTAGACAGTAGAGATTGAATATATTTAGTTGAGATGGATGTAAGAGAGAAAGAGATTAGAAGGAGAAGTAGGGGAAGATGAGAAAGTGGGGGTTTTAGTATTTTTACTAGTGGGGAGGTCATTAATTATGGTAGTTATTGAATTAATAAAATGATTGTTAAATTCAGTGGCAGTATCTTCAAAAGATTTATTTCGGCATGGGTTGGGAGGGGAAGGGTTTCCCTGATGCAGTATATGATTGATTGAGTTCCAGAATTTTTTAGGGACAGATTTTAGGGTAGTGGGAGGGTTTGCATAGAAGTTGATCCTGTCTTTGTTGATATTTTTTTTTATTTGATTTCTAAGTTCTTTGTAAGTCTGTAGGAGAGAAGGGGTCTTAGTTTTGACCATAATTTCCATATCTTGTTACGTCTTTTCATCAAGGCTCTAGTATGTTTGGTCAGCCAAGGAGCAGTGTTTGCTTTGATTCTGATAGTACGGAGGGAAGCTAGGGAGTTGAGGATGTTTAGAAAGGTAGAGCTGAAAGAGTGAACAGCCTCATCTAAGGGGAGTGTAATGAGATGGGACCAATATTAGAAAGTTGGTCTATGAAAGAGTCTGGACTAAAGGATGAGGTTTTTGCGGGAGGTGATAAACCTGAAAGATCTGGTGAAATGGGGAGTGTGTCTATTTACTATGATAGGGCAGTTGTCACTAAGGGAATATGGTAGTGTGTGAGGGTTGTGGTGATTTTGGGGATGAGACACCAATTCCATTCCAGGAGAGACTATGGCAGGTGTGACTTGCTAATATGGGTAGGGGAAGTGAATAGTTACTCAAATCCATGTAGGTTGATACAAGAGGTAGTATGAGGAGTTTGAATTGTAAGCCAATCTATGTTTACGTCCCCTAGAATGATGGTTTCGTTAAGGATGGTCTGTGAGAGGTGGTGTAGGATGTTCTCCAGTATACTGAGATTATCACCAGGGGGATGTAGATTGCTACAACACTTATGGTGGTAAAGTTGCTAAGTTTAATATTGGTAAGTAGGAGTTCAGCTGTAGAAAGAGTGGGTAGAGGGAGGTTTGGGGTAGTTATTGAGAGATGGTCACAGAAGAATATGGTTACCCCACCTCCTCTTTTCTTTTGTCTATCAAGTCATAGAATGTTATAGTCAGGTGGGGTAATTTCACTATCTTTATTATATGTTTTCAGCCAGGTTTCAGTTAGGGTGACTATGTCAGGGGTATAGTTAGCTAACCAGGCATTAAAGTCCTGTACTTTATTTACTACACTCCTGAGGTTAATAGAGCAGGAAGATACATGCTTTTTTAAGGGAGTGAGGTTAGTAGATGTTTGTACAAGAGGATTATTATTTATGGTAAGTTGGGAGGGGCCTGGGTTAGGATGGATGTCTCCTGACAGAAGTAGTGGTTTGAAGTAGAGTACGTGTTTAAAAGGGGAGACATTCTTTTTCTGCTTTGATGTCGTTGGGAGGGAGGGAGATAATTTTATTTTAGGAAGGGGAGTTGCATAGTTTGGGTTAAAAGGACTGGTTTGCAGAGGAGTCTTGGGTTTGGTATTTTTATGTAGAGTACTGTTTGTTGGGTAGAAGTAGGGTGGGGGTAGATGTGTGTGATAGGATGTGAGGAGGTATAAGAAGTAAAGTATAGGTATCAGAAATAAGGCTTGAGGTTTGAAAGGCATGGTTTGAAGGTAGAGTATGTGTAGAAAGTGGGAAAGTTGAGGTGTATGAAGGTACTATAGGGGAAGAGGTGTGTCAGTAAGGAAGTAGTTGGGAGGGGCAGGGGAGGAGGTGGAAGTGGTGTGGTTTAGGTGGATAAGTATAAAGGAAATGATATGGGGGTGGGAGCCTGAGCATAGTGAGAGTGAAAGGAGTGGGACCCTACTGAGTAGCTGCTGAATGTGACCCTACTGAGCAGCTGCTGAATGTGAAAAAAAAGCTATCAGTCAGCCCTTTGCCAGATTAGCTCAGGATATCTTAAAGATATTAGAACTTATTATGTTTAATTGCAGGAAGTTAGCTCAGTATAGGACGTCAAGGTCTCAATGGTACAGTGCTCCCATTGGTGACAGAGAACCTCTACTTCAGTGAGGAAATAAGGTAAATTAATTTAGATAGGCCTTAAGCTATATTTGCACTTAGCGTAGTTAGTCATATTTTCTTTTCAGTCAGGAAACAATTAGAAAAGGCAGTAGGTACTCTGACTTGCTTGTTTTGCATACCTTTCTTACTAAAATAAAATAAACCAATTTTACCAAGGAGTTCTGTGGAAATTAGGAAGACAAGAATTTAGAAAAGAAAGGGTTTAGAAGAAGTAGGAAATGTCCTGAAACAATCAGGAAAAACAGTAAGCACTTTGGACTTACTTGATTTGCATACCTTTCTTTTGAAATAAAACACTTGTAACTAGGAGTATGTGGGATTTAGAAAGACCACAATTTGTAGGAGAAAGGGTTTAGTAATACTAGAAAAACAGCAGGGCTTTCAAATAGTTGAAACAGCTTGCAAAGGGAGACTGCTGTTAGGAAGTACAGTATGGGGAGGGGACAAGCTAACGTCCGTGATGGACTGCTTTACTTAAAAATAGAAATTAAACAAGGGCTAGCAATTAATTTTGTCTAGAGGATAAAACATACTTTCTGTATATTTTGAAAATAACACTCATCCCGAGGTTGCCCGGTTCTGTTAAAGAGCACTGCAGGCCAATAGAGCGAACTTGGTTTGGCGGGGATCCAGGGAAAGTATATTAAAAGGAGAAGCTGGGAAGAAAAATAATCAATAGTAACACACAATACTGCAATTCCTGATAAGAAAAAATGCAAAAGATACAAAGCTGCTAACAGAGGAGTGGAAAGAGAAAAGAGAAAAAAATAGGTAATCTATACACAGATAAATGCCTCAGCTTGTGATAATGTGAAAATTAAGACAAGTGTTGTCAGTTATCACATTCAACAGATTAATGCAGTTGCAAATATATATCAGAAAGTGAAAATAGAAAATAACATTTACAGAACTAACACATATTAGTCAGTGCAATGCTGTACATATTACAAGCAGAGAAGTGCAACATGGAATGCTAAGATTTTAAGAACAGATGTAGGAATACTGATACAAATTAAGAGGTATGACACATTCCAAACCAATAGGTGAGAAAATGTACACACTAATAACTAGGCACTTTTTTAAAACATGCAATAATAAAGTCGGCAGCAAAGAAATATTCCAACAATAAATGCTCTATACAAGTAACACAGTTCTAACAAGTCTATACTATAGTAAGTACAGTATCTGAGCCACACTAATACAATGACTAGTTAAACAGTTTCAAGCACACATAAGAGACACTGAAAATACTGTCTCCCATAAAAATACATGTCTACCTTCATTACACTTTAAAATGGTGTAGATCAACATCAGTACATTTTACAAATGGAGAAACAAATATGAAAAATAACCGTAGGTATGAACACTCCATCCAAAGAGACAAGCAGCTATACACCAAGGGGATTTTAAAAATGGCTCCTGTAGCTTAAGAAAGCCAGGTTAGACTGTAATGGGTCTTGTGGGGGAGGAGGAGGACAGAATAGACCAAAAAAGTGGTGGATAACCGATAGTATAATGAAAAGGGCTGGCTCTGATTAGGCTGCAATTGTTCTTGTGGGGAGGGGGAGGATCAGAATAGACCAAACAGAAAAGTGGTGGATAGCCAATAGTATGATGAAAAGGGCTGGCCCTGATGTCACAGATATGCAAGTCTACAGAAACAATAAGAAAAGGCAGTAGGTATTCTGACTTGCTTGTTTTGCATACCTTTCTTACTGAAATAAAATAAACCAATTTACCAAGGAGTTCCGAGGAAATTAGGAAGACAAGAATTTATAAGAGAAAAGGTTTAGAAGTAGAAAAACAGCACAGCATACAAATAGTTCTAACTGTAGTCTGTTTTTATATGCTGTGTTAAGTACAGAAATTGGGGGAGGGGCAGCTAATGTCCTGAAACAATCAGGAAAAACAGTAAGTACTTTGGACTTACTTGATTTGCATACCTTTCTTTTGAAATAAAACACACCTGTAACCAGGAAAATAAAAAAATAATAAAGGCAGACAACTGAGTTTCATACTTTATATCCTCCCTGAAATACAAATCAGTGGAAAAGATAATATTGAACCAATTTTCTCAGTTGATAAGAACAATATTTAAAATCCATCCCTATTATTTCTATCTAATTGGATGTAGAATGGGGAGAAGAGGGCAGCCGTATTGAGTGCAAAGTGTTAGGGAGCACGACTGGTAAATCCTAAATACTGTTCAGTGCACTTGTGCTCAGTGCATGGCATAAATTGTAGCAACTTTGCCATGGTTTCAAGTCCTTTAATTCCTTCTTAACAGAAACACTGCAGCATTCTGTGTGTGGAATAAACTGTAGCAGCTGTTTGCTAAATTTATAGCAAGCAATTTGTAAAATTTAAAATGAGAAAATACATTTTCTGTTTGTTTGTTTCTGAAAGTAAACTCTGTGTAGGCTTTGCAGGAAGCCTACAAGAAGTTTACGTTTGTGTGATGAGCAGCAGCACTAATACATATTCATGCTGTGCACCACATTTAAATGTAAACAAGCTCAGTTTCGTGGTTGGCAAAAGTGTTGCCGGCCAGGAAACCATGTAAAGCAACATGGGTAGCAAACCTGTTTACCTTTGAGCAAACTAGGTTAGTGAGATTGCCCCAATGATTATCAGGGTTTATCATATAATAATGTATATTGTCCAAACATGTTACAGGACAGTGTATACAGCGCAAAGTATTGTGGAATCCCATTCCAGACACTTTGTACAAAAGTTGTGTAAATGATCTGTAATGTTACATGGTCTGCCAATTAAAATAGACAGGAGAAGTGTATGTATTGAACAGGGACATACAGATGAATTGTAGGAATGAACACAGGGAAAGAAGAGAGGTGAACCATTGTAATGTACAGCAGATAAGGGGATGTACATGGAAGACAGTTGTAGCAGGAGCATTAGTCACATATCAACATGGTACAGTATGGACTGCATAGTGAAAATGTATATTATGTAAAAATAAGTCCAAGAAATATCACTCCCCACAGGACTAACATTACCTGTGCCAAACTCAGTCCAAGCACATAAACTAACATAAAAGGCACAGTAGCGATGCAGGCAGTAAACACAGCACTAACCAAAATGCAGGAAACAAAGCTGAACAAAACGCTGCTTCATGAACTTTAAAATTCGGATTTATTGTGATACAAACAGGAGACGTGGTAAGCGCTTTCACCTGGATAGGCTTCTTCAGACCAAAAGAATCCCACCTCTTGTACACCCTTATATGGCAAAAAAGGCGCAAAAACAGATAAACCATTAAAGGCACAGTACAACTATCATGGTATACAACATAAATGAAGTGCTTACTCTAAAATACATTAACCATAGTAAAATAAAAACACCTATACCACTCATAAAACATGAATAGAGATGTATAAAAACAAAAAAAACTGCATAAATTCATACTAATTGCACAACACTAACAATAAATCCTCTCATAAAATGCTCTCATAATATATGTAAAAAGCACAGTCATACATATCACTTCAATCTCCTGGACTTCAGGAAAGGTCTCAATGGTACTCTCTCATTCAGTCCAGGAAAAACGTCTGCTCTAAGTCTAACAATCCATTTAGATTCAATACTCTCAGTTCTACCCCTCACATCCCCCCCTAAAACTGGTGTGTGTAAGATCTAGTACTTTAAAACGAAAAAGATGTGTGGAATCATTAGACAAGACATGTTTGGACAGAGCATTGACAGTGGAATGAATCCTGATCTGGTAGAGATGTTCCCTTATTCTGTCCCTCAGCCTCCTGTCTGTGTTGCCTACATAAAATGCAGCACAGGCTCCACAGGAGGCCAAATAAACAACATGTGTAGATTCACAGTTTGCATGAACTCTAACTTCATGGTTAGTGCCATAGACAGGGTGATAAAAATGAACATCAGTGTCTATGGAACAATAGTTGCAACTACCACAGGGTACAGTACCAGCAACCCTATCACCTCCACCATCCATAACAGGATAACACAGCAATTTCTTTAGATTCGATCTATTCTTATAGACAAAACCTGGGGCAGCACCCACAATTTCCCTCACATTCGAGTCCCGTGTTAACACACCCCAGTGTAATCTAATCACATCCTTCAACCTACCTACATCCTTAGTATAATATAAGGGCACTCTGAAACCATGGTTTCTACTCCCTGCCAGAACACCCTGGGAGGGACCATCATGGTCCACTACAGTCTCAGAGAAAAAGGGTGCAGCAGCTTGTTCCCTCAAATTAATGAGGTCTGCCAATCCTCTCTCCATATCAGATGTCTGATATTCCCTGCTCTTAAATCTCTCACATAAATCCCTAACATCTGCCTCAAAACCATCCTGACTGGGATTATACCATGACGGCCTATATACCTGACCCCTCACAATATTACCAAAGATGTAACCTGGATGCATACTGCATCTATGGAGATAGGAATTGTGTTGACACTCCTTTCTATACACTCCTGTGTTCAATAGGCCACTTTCCAATTTCTAAATGTAGACAGCCAAAAAGGAAATCCAATTCTCAGAAACCTCATGGGTAAATTTCAGATATTGCGTTAGACCAAGAAGAGAGATAACTCATCTTTTGTGCCTTTCCAAATGAAAAACACATCATCTACAACACGCCTATAAAACATCATGTTCCTCGAAAAATCACCTATACCAAACAAGAACCCATGCAGCCATAAAGAGGTTGGCGTAGCTATTGGCACAAGAAGTGCCCAACAGCCATGCCATCCATCTGTAAATAGCACTGACAGCCAGAACAAAAAATGTTGTTCTCTAACACAACTTCCAAAAACAAAGCTAACAGATCCACTGCATCACTACCTAATCCAGATTTGTCCTTCAAGTAATCAGACACCAACTGCACCCCATCTCTGTTTGGTATCACAGTGAATAGGGACTGAACATCCATCGTGACTAAGTAATATGGGAGATCAACAGGGACAGATTTCACAGACTCATACAAATCCAACAGGAACTGTTTTGTGTCCCTTAGAATATAAACATTTGCGTCAACCACTGGGCGCAGGAACCTCTCCACATACAACGAAAATAGTTCCGTGATCCACCCCCTGCCTGCAACAATGGGCCTTATGGGTGGACACACACTGTCCTTATGGATCTTAGGAAGACCCTGTATCACTGGCAGGAGGGATCACTAACAAACAAATATTCATACAACTCATTCATAATAACATTGGTCTTAATCAAATCATCCAAAACCATCTGTATTCTATGGACATGTATATCCACCATCTTACGTTCCACCAAACTGTAAAACCTTTGGTCTGATAACATAGACCTCATTGCCTCATCATAGAACTCAGAGTCCATAACTACCAGGGCACCCCCCTTGTCAGCAGGTCTAATGACAAGGGAGGGATCACTCCCCAGTTGTTGTAGGGTTCTCGTCTGTGCATAAGTTAAATTGCCCTTTCGTTTACTAGACTTACCCACTCTCTTTTCCATGTCATACAGATCATTCTCAACTAGTTTACTGAAGGCAGCTACTGGCGGTGGTATCACTGGCATGTACACACTAGGCTTCTTAAATAATTTCCCATATAACACCTGTCTTGTATCCTTAAACTCCAATCTAAGGCACAGATTCCTAATAAATAACTTAAACTGTACTAGGGTATCAACATAATTACTGTCACAACTAGGTATAAAAGTCAATCCCTTTGATAGTACCCCTAACTCATCTGACATGAATGGGCGGGAAGAAATATCATGCACTAATGTCTCCCAGTTTTCTCCCACATTTTCTTGAGGTTTTGGTTCACCTGGGCATCTGCTGACAACTTCCTCTTCATCCTGCCCCTGCTCATAGATCTCGATCTCCCCCCTCCCCTGTGAACTACATTGATGGGCAAAGTGTGATTGACAATCGCAGTGACAACATTGTCATGACTAGAACTATGTGCAGCATGCATAGTATGACTGGAATCCTTCCTCCTAACCACCAGTTCCAGATTCGGATTTATTTGAGCCACATACCCCAATGGGTCAATAATAATGACAGATTGGCCCACTGGGGGCAGCAGTAGAACCCACCCCCACCACAGTCGAACCCTCGAGCTCCGACTCAGCAGAAACAACTGCATTAGAAAAAGCCCTATCAAGGACATTTGAACCCTAGGGCACATTACTCATAGACAATACATTACTAGAGCCATCACTTATACTTGCATTAACAACAGTTACACTCTTAGGCATATCAACATCCACATTAGTATCATGAATTTGTCCTTTAGGTGCATCAGTCCATTGAGTAGAAACAGCAGCATAAGATGTGTGAGAGCTCACTGTGGCAAAGGTGGTACACTTCAGTTACACATCACTGGAAGATGTGTAGGGAGGTACATGAAGAAGGGTGCATTGTACAAAGTTATTGATGTGATGAAGGCTATGAACTATCAAGTATGATGTGGATGTCCTGCACATACTCAGTACCCTAACCATCAAATGTTCATTTCAGTGAACGTTCATATCTGTGAAAAATTTACATAGGGAAAGGAAGCAGTTGTTCAGCAGCATAGATTTGCCCTTTTCCCCACTGTAGTGTGATCTCAGAGTTGGTATATATAGTTAGGGGTGTGTGGGGGACAAAGCTTCCCACTTTGGTGGGTTTTACATACTGTGATGACTGTTCCAGTGTTGTTTTGGTCATGTTCTTAGTTTCCCTGTTTAAATTTTGTTTCTATGAGAATGCTCACTGAAATGAACATTCAGTGGTTAAGGCTCGATGAAGAAAGGTTCGCTGAAGTGAATGTTTGATGAATTAATATAGACCCCTGTGGCCACATGCTGGTGGATGTTCCACATACCATCTATACCAAGACATAGGTCACATACCACTTGGACTGCTTATAGGATGCAATGTCAACATTATCATTGGGTTGTGCATTTATTTTCATAATGTAACAAATCCCTCCATGTTTTTCTTTCATCTCATGTGTTGTCTTGGCATGTTGCAGCAATCTTTGGTGTGTGTTGATACTGTCTGTATTACACTAATATCAGTTGGAGTTAATGATTGTCCACAATATGTAGTCCTCTAGACAGCTGTTTGAGCACAGGATGTCTATGTCATTCTTGATGTCTGTGACTTAAATAAAGGACAGGAAAGGGCCTAGCAGACAGCTGTAATGTATGGACCTGATCAGTGGACTCAAGATATAGGTTGCTTCACACATTTCAACATATTTAGATGCCACATATATGATCCAGTGGTCTACCCACTTGGTGATATAGGTGTTTATGGCCACATCTGAAGTGTTGAGTGAATACCTCAATGTGGATTTGTGTCAAATGTCTTGGTCTAGTCAAGTTCCACAGGATGATAGTGTTGTCATCATACATGCTCTCAATGACATCTAACAGATGTAACAGAGATGGATGATCATGTAGCATTAACAACTCACACATGTACTAGCATCCATTTAGAAAAAGTCCATGATTACATATTGGTTTACCTCACAGATGAGGAGAGTCAGGATGTGTCTATACATGCATGCATCAGGTGCTTCCCTCCCAACTCAGATGGATGCATGTTGACGTACACACTTCTATGGAAACATATTTCATCTGGAGGGTGTGTTGAAGTGTGTATCCAACTGTGCCAGGTACTGTATGTTCTGAGTCACACTATAGGTGATCTGTGATGTTGTCACAGCCCACTGAATATGTGTGATAGGCCTGCATGAAGATAATACAGTGCATCATGCCTATCTTGATCTGGCCTAGGGTTTGGTCACAATCCTGCACTCAGCTCAGGTATCCTTGAAAAACTCTTCCAGCTGGGGATTAACCCTTGCGTCACATACTGTGAAAGTTAGTGAATCAGCCCCAATCAGTAAAGCTGTTACAATTGGTGTACCCCAAGGAATTGTGCTGAGCCCTTTACTGTTTGGAATTATTTCTCGACAGTCCAGGCTAAAGTATATGTCCTTTGGCTTACCAAGTTAATTATTGCAATGAGTTCACCAATGCTGTTAACATATTATAGGAGGGTCTAACACAAACAAATGATTGGTGCAAAAGCCACACAGTCTACAGATAAACACAAAAATGTGTCATTATTTTTGCCTTCTCCAAAGTGGAATTCCCTGCTAATTAAAGCATTGACAACACTCCCCCTATGCTCAAGCCCAGTGGTGCAAAAACTGGGAACACACGTAGATAGCAATCTGAACTTTGACCACCAAGTTTCCATTTCCACAGTGGTATGGAAAGGCTACACCATGCACCTCATAAATCAGGCCATCATAACGGATGTTATAACAGCACTGTACTCAACCCTCAACAGTAGACTAATAGAGGATAATGCTCACTTTTGCATGTACCTCACCAGACACCTGCAGCAGCTGGAGAGACCACAGCGATTTCTCACCAAGACAATACAGGGCCTACAAACCATGCCATGATGTATGTGGATAGACTGAAAACTCTGTCACTGTAATCTGTAACATATAGGATGAGGCAACTTGTGCCTGGTCTACAGTCTCCGACCCTGTCCTGATGGGAAAACTGCACATCTGTAAATCAGCTATAGCTGGTGACATCAGCAGAATCTGCAATAGCAGTGCCTCACATGTTGATGTAAACTGCTGTATCCCAATGTCAAGCAAGTGCACACACACACACACACACACACACACACACACACACACACACACACACACACACACACACACACACACACACATATATATATATATACACACACACACACACACACACACACACACACACACACACACACACACACACACACACACACACATACACACACACCAGTTGACTGCAGTGAGAACAGAACCCCTACCTAAGTACACTGACTAGAGAACTCTGTATTTAATACAAGTGCCATAGCATAAGTCTGACTTGGAGAGTGTCAGGAAAACACTTTATAAGTGATAACATCAGCAGTGTTTGGTGAGGAGAAGACAGAGTCCCACATGCTGGTGTAAAATGCTCTCTCTGATGTCAAGCAAGTGGACACATACTCACACACACACACACACACACACACACACACACACACACACACACACACACACACACACACACACACACACACACACACACTCACACACCAGTTGACTGCAGTGAGAACAGAACCCCTATCTATTTAAGTACACAGACTAGAGAACTCAGTATTTTATGCAAGCAAAGGCTGCAGAACAACCTGTAGTAGATGACATCAGCAGTGGATGTTGTAGAGAACATGTTGGGAAGCCTGCATGAAATGGATGTGTAGGCACATCCAACTGTGAAATACTGGTACTCCATGGGCTTGGAGTGGTGGCTGCAGTATACACTATAATGCTCTTCTGACTAGACAGACACACACACACCCCAGTTGACAGCAGTGAGAACAGAACCTCTACCTAAGTACACTGACTTTAGAACTCTGTATTCATGGCAAGTACCACAGCACAATTTTGACTTGGAGACTGTCAAAAAACACTTTATAGGTGATAACATCAGCAGTGTCTGGTGAGGAGAAGATGGTAATAGCAGTGTCCCACATGCTGGTGTAAAAGACTCTCAGTAATGTCAAGCAAGTGCACACACACACACACACACACACACACACACACACACACACACACACACACACACACACACACACACACACACACACACACACACACACATAGTGACTGCAGTGAGATTAGAACCCCTACCTAAGTCACAGACTAGAGAACTCTGTATTTTATGCAAGTGCCATGGCACAAGTCTGACTTTTATAAGGCTGCAGGACAATTTATAGTGGATGACATCAGCAGTGGACATTGGAGTGAAGATGTTGGGAGGCCAGCATGAAATGGATATCTAGTCATGTCCAGCTATCAATATATTAACGTTCTGAATGGTATCAGATTGACGAGTGTGCAATGTGTAGTATTTGGTGGTTATGTTTCCAATGTGCAGGTATAGTTTAAGAGACAGCTTTATAAATTATATGCAAACAGGTGTCCACATTACTACAAGTATTGGAAAATCTGAATGTGTATTGTCATTCTAAAGATATTCATGGTATATAAGACAACATTTGTTACTTATTTATGTAGTGTAGCTGATATATTTGTGAACAAGTACTGAGAAACCAAGGTTGCAGTGCATGGGAGGAGGAAACATATGGCTGCATTGAAAATATGTGTCTTTTTCTTAGATAGCACCTTCATTTTGTTTGTGTTTCCACATCTGCTTTCATGTCATGAGCACTAAATGGACAGTAAACATAAGTAATACATGTAAATTGTCCACTTTGTGTAGTGCACCACCAAGCAGTGAGTTTGTGTAATGGTTGGCAAAATGTCTGTGCATGCAAGATGAACATTTCTACAGATTTCCCTGTTTGTGCATAGTTAGTCAGTGCACAAATGTGAGCCTCATTGCTAAAATTCTGAGAGTTCTCAGTACTGAGGGTATGAAATACACCTGCTGCTTAGCTGACTCTGTGGCAACAGGTTTAAATGCATTGACCCATTTATTTTTGAGCCCAGATGATTACATGATTCAAATCCAGATGTATGTAATACTTTTAAATAAGTAGTTATAATGCAATGAAATTATTCTTTATACTACATTCACCATGTGTTTCTGTGTGTTGATGTAGCACAGTGTGTTTAAGTAGCATTGCACAGAGATAACCACACTACAGAAGAGCCATTCACCATCACTTGGCATTGGTACAAGATGCCAAACTCCACACAAACATAGAGGCCAAAAAGTGAAGGGTTCCATTGTTTTTTGTTACCTATGTGTGTTGTGAGCAATTTTATTTTTTGAACAAATTATAGATGTTAAAATGGAGTAGACAGGAACGTGATGAAATGAGGGGCAATCGGGGGAGAACAAAGGGAAAGCAATATAGCAATGTTCAGGAGGGCAGTAGGAAAGAGCCATAGCTATCCATTTCTTCAACAGTGTAAAATGAAAATGTATACTGAATGTACAGAATATTAGCTGTATTTGGACTTTCACCTCCATAAAGACGGGGGGATGACAACAACGCAATCTTGTTTTATAGCCAATTGGACCACATCAAGTGTGTCAAGAAGACACATGAAATGGAGAGCTATGTATGGGTCAATGTTTTTTGTAGGACAGGTGCTCTTTTTTTTTACTTCGGTAAGAAAGGAATGCTGGTTAAGGGACATTGTTATTTCTGGGTCAGGTAAGTTGGGTAGGTGAGGAAGCAAATGCAAACAAGTAGGGCAAACAAAACAAGACACAGGGATGGTGAGGAACACAAAAGGTTGGGACACTGTGATTGGGGTGAGAGGGGCAATGTAAGCCCATGCCCATTAAACATGGGTGATAGTGAGAAACTAGTCTTCAACCACAGGACTGTCATCACCGTTCCTTTACTCTACTGGCTGCTGGAGTGCTTGATGTCTTTGCCTCTTACAGACCATGAGGGAGAACAGCCTCTTCATCCCATGTAGGCATACACTAATGGTGCTGTGCATGACCCTATGTACCAACTCTGGCATCTCCTGGTGGGTGATGAAATCCCCACCTCTGCCAGTACTCCCAGATGGTACCACAGCACCAGCTACTGGGGTAGTGTTACCTGAGGTCACAGGTTGTGGAGGGGCAGCAGAGGCAGTACTGCAAAGTTGGGTCCGAGATGTGCTGGGCATTGGTGCCAGAGCTGATGGAATAGGGGCAGGCTGAACCACTGGGGTTGGCCTACCTTCCTGTGCTATGAAGCATTAAGCAATTTGTTACAGATGGATGACATGGAGACATTTTGATGACACACATAGAAAATAAAAAGAGACAAGGGTTAGGGTGAGAAAAAAAATAAAATTAGTACCCTCATATGTGCCATACAATGCATCACCACAATAATACAACTATTTTATCTGAAGTTGAAAAGAAAAAGGGGTGATAGGAAAATGGTTTAAAAGGGGCACTCAGAGGGAAAAACAAGTATACTTCCTAACAACTACACACTATTGCTCAAAGTAATCCTTGCAATGTGCAGATATTGTATGTATACTTGGTCCAATTATACAGATGAAAGTTAACAGCAGGGCATTTATGCCACATGTGTAGAATTTAATTTATGTAATATTATCAAAAGCTTGCAGTATTTTATAGTTGTTACTCATGATATTTGAACCCACAACCTCTGACTACAGTTTTGCAGTTGACTCCTAAAGATGGTTTGTGCTACAGACTGATGCATGCACACTTGCTTTTACAGTCAGGGTATGTATGCTTACTTTGCTTCTACTGTATAGAGAAAACATTTTACTTTAAATTCTAAAGTTACAATAATACTTCTCTTGTGCTGCATACATACCACTTGCTTCCCACAGTCTCTCTAGATGATCAGTATGGGCCTGCCTATTCGCAGCTATTTCAGAATTAGTTGTGAAAATAAAATAAAAGAAAAGAACAGAAGAGCATTATGCATATCAGTCTTGCATATATTTAGCTTTCTAGGTAGCATAAATTCTCTTTATTAGCATACTTACACAACAGTGGGATGTCGCTAGTTTGAAAGTCATCCAACCATTGTTTGAGTATATCCCTCTTGTGCTTTTCTAGGTCATTAAAGTGGTGCCTATACTATTCTCCAGGGTGTGGGATGCCAGTCACACTGGATACAGCCTTGCCAAGACTATTACAAGCCTCGGACTTGTACTGGGAGCCAGAATAGTCCCTATGCAAAAGCCTTTGGCTATGTCGCTTTACCAGGAGTCCAATAAATATTCCATACTCCTGAAAACCTCGCCTCTGTGCCCTAAACTGGGAACCTTCCCCTCTAACTCCAGGCATGTCTAATCCAAAACCAGTGCAATAGCAAATAATGATTTCCCACAAATTCCTGTTATCATGCTTGCTGGTAGTGTATTAAACACTGAAAATGTCTTTTATTGTTATAAAAAACACCAAGACAAGCACTTATGTCCCATAACAAGAGACTTCATCAGATCAGTATTTATACTCACTATGCACTTTATATACCCTACCAAGTACACCTCCAACTTCAATAAATCTGTTAAAACACTCAGTAAAAATAATTATATAATCATGTTTTTAAAATTCCTGTGCTTGTTGTTAAGCCAAATTCTACTGCCACTACATCCCAAAGTAATTAGCCAAACAAAAACATAAAAACCCTTTAAGTAAAAAACATCCAGTCCCAAGAAATTCAACAGTTTTGTTAATTATTAATTAATTTATTTCACCCTTCTTTAAATCATGGCTACTTTTCTTTTAAAATAGACTTAAGGGATACCTGCTCATATAACCCTGGGGTTAAGGAAGACTTCAGCTTAAGCTGCCATTTCAACTCTCTCTTCATTAAAAAGACTTTCCAATCCCCACCCCTGGGATTCGTTTTTATTGTTTCAAGAATTCCAAATGTAAAATGAGAAAATTGACTACATATTACAGAATGTTTGAAGAGGGAACTTGTCTCCTTCTTTACATTAATGTCATAAATGTGTTTGTATATCCTGTTTTTCAAGGCCCTCTCCATTTTCCCATATAGAAGGTAGGGCACCCATCACATTTAGCCAAATAAACCAGTTTAGATGTGCTACAATTTCCATCTTGAAACACCACCCTGCTTTTTAAAACATTTTCCAAGGTCAAACTGGATTCCTTTGTTATAAATCAACACTGCTTACATCTACCACAAGGACCCATACTCTTATTTTTAGATGTATCGTAAACCCCCCTCTTTCAAACAACTGTTCAAAATTTTTTCCAGTTTTATATGTGACTATAGGTTCCTCTCCTACAAACTCATGTAATACCCTGTCAATTCTGAAGATATTCCAGTTCTTTTTTATAATTCCTCTAATTTCGTTAGCATATTAATTTTATTCCAAAGTTAGAGCTTTCTCAAAACTGCCAGTTTTGGAGACCATTACTGATGTTTCCAGCCCAATACCAAGCAAGGGTTTATACTTCACCCCCCCCACTCCTAATAAATGTTTTTAATAATACCTTCTACAATTTTCCTGGGTAACCCCTATTCAAAAACATCTCTGAGTTTTACCAGTTCAACCCAAACATCCCCAAGCTCAGAAGTCATGCTTGCAATACATACAGCCTGCCCTTTAGCCAAATTTTTCTTCTGAAAAAATGGGTGATTACTAGAATAATGCAACTAACTATTACAAAAAGTTTCTTTCCTATATAAGTTTGATTTAAAACCACTGTTTGTGTGAGATATCAAAGTATCCAAATAATTTATCTTATCTTTATCCCACCTTATGCTGAATTTGAAAAAACTCATACAACTATTAAGACAGTGCCCAAAAACTGTGATGTAATCTGTTGGACCATCCCACAAAATAAATATGTCATCCAAAATCCTTGCATGTAAATGTATGTATCTAACAAAACAGCTGTTGAGCACAAACTTATTTCCCACCCTAACATAACCATGTTAGCAAATACAGGGCCACATGCTGCCCCCATTGCTACTCCAGTAATTTGTTGGTAACATTCCCCGTCCAAATGTATAAAATTGTTCTCTAACACAATTTCCATTAATTTACTAGTAATGGAAATTAAATCATGGGGCATTGAGGACTTATGGTACAAAATACTCTGAAAATATTCCAACCCCTTTTTTTGGGGATCACAGAGAAGAGGTTGACTGCATCAGTTGTCATAAAAATTAATTCTCTCTTCCAAATGCTTTGTTTTAATTTTCCCAGAAAATCCCATGAATCCTTAATCAAATGTGGCATATTTGTTACTAATTATTTTACCCAGTTTTCAATCATAACTGCTATAGGATGAATCTTTGAACCTTTAGAAGATACAATTGGTCTAACAGGTGGGTTCTCGACACATTTTGTGCATTTTAGGAATCCCAAAAATATTCAGGATGATGGGATTTCGTTGATACAAAAATTCATACATGCCTATGAATATCCTTTTATCCAATAAATATTCTTCTAAATATGAGTCATTCCACCTGTAAGCAATGTAAATTTGATGTTTTGATGTAGTGGAGTAAGTGGGATTGTTGTGCAGGAGACTTGTCATAGCATTATTATAATCTTCTATGTTAAACATCACAACCCCCTACCCCTTTATCTGGCTTCAGAACTCTTAAGGCCTTATTTTTCTAAACCTGTTTAAAATCTCTCTCTCTTTCTTACTCAAATTTGACAATAACATTTTATCCTGCGTACACAATTTATACACATCTTCCATAACTGCCTTTTCAAACACATGTATGATAGGATTTAAGGGTGGGTTAAAGGTACTATACCTTTTCAGGCTCAAACAGTGAATATACTAATTGTTAATTCCTGCTTAATCTTTAAAAACTATTCCCAAATTTAATTTTCTAGCGAATAGTATTAATTCAAGCATGAAAGCCACTATATCCACATTTCTTGCAGGGATAAATTTGAATCCCTTCAAAAATAAGGAAAAATGTTTCTTCTCCAAAGACATTTCTGTGTAGTTGTATATTTTAAACCGCCTATACATACCAGGAATGCCATAATTGGTGAACTCAATTAAATCCTCCTTCCCCTTCCTACTCTCTGGGTCTCCTTCACTAGATATCAATACTGGTGTTGCCCTGAGTCTAATACCTGCTTGGTTTTGCTTGATAATCTCTCATTGGTGAAAATCCTGTGGCCTGGGTGAGAATGAACCCAGTACATCTACCCCCCACCCATGTTCCCCATGGAATCCACTTCTAAATTTTAATGGCATGTGTTCTTTATCTGTGGTCAAAAGCTCCCTATTCCTCAGTTTGACCTCCTGTGTATTAGTGATGGGATTTGCTTTATTCAGAGAATATTGCTTGATATCCCTTTCAAGTTTCCATTGTTTCATTTTAAACACATTTTGACACTTATCCATTTTGGCTAACACCCTTTCATAATACCAGTTATGTTCAAAAATACTAAATCTGTTAAAATTCATTGATTAAAGTATCCACTTCACGGCCCAACTTGCCCAATAACCTTTCATTGTAATCCAATATTTTAAAAATCAATTCACACCCACATTTGTCAAACAATTTTATAAAATCATTAACAATTGCAATGTCATATTCTAACTCAAATGGAAATTTATATACACATAAACCCTGAGGGACAATTTTTAACTTCAAACACTCTCTGAGGTAACTGTTTTCTATTTGTAAACTTATAAAATGTTTTTGTCCAGCATGTAAATCAATTCTTTTAATGATGGAAAGTCTTCAGAATGTTCATCTCTGTTCCTCTTAGGGACCTCAGCCTCTCTTTGATTAAAATTAGAAGTCATCAATAATGTGTTTAAATTGTGGAACAGCATGCTCTTCCATTCCTCCAATACCACAAACGTCTTTTTCATTTTGCTCAACTATACTGGCAAAAGTGGTCACATTTTTAACAACAGTACCTGATGGTTCCATTTGCAAGCAATATTCTGTCGTTTTGTTGGTAAGTCCGTTGATGTGGCCTGCACCTTTAGAACCCATTGAATTATGTCCATAGCTATCTCCTTCAATAATAAACCTTCCTCCAATTTGAATGCCTTTACCATTACTGCCATTCCTCCCTTTGTTAACTGGATCCACAGCCATCTGCAGAGAGGAAGTACGTATCTCACTTCTTTCAGTGATAGGGGAGGAAACTGTGCCTACCACTCTCTGAGATATCTTGCTCTTTTGTCTCTATTAACAGCTAGATTAAATGAGTTAATTCACCTTTTAAAGAGGCAACATTCTCTTTCAGTTGAGCAACATCCGTGGATTGAATGGAATTATTCCCTGAAGATTCACCTGTGGGTATGAGTTCACAGGAATCCATTGTCAGCTATACAGCCTTGGAGTCAGATTCATGAAATATTCACCAAAAAATACAAAGTTATGTGGGTAGCAACAGAATGACAAAAATAAAAATAAGCTCAATCTAACCCATAAAGGCTTTAAACACAGACAATGTATTTTATTGTTATAAAAAACATCAAGATAAGCGCTTTTGTCCTGTAATAAGAAACTTCATCAGATCAACATTTATCCTCAGTATGCATTTTATATAACCGACCAAGTACATCTCCCACTTCAATAAATCAGTTAAAGCACTCAATAAAAATAATAACATAATCATGTTTTTAAAATTCCTGTGGTTGTTGTTAAACCAAATTCTATTATGAGTACATTCCAAAGTAATGCAGACATGCACAGGGGGCATAAATTTCATGACCAGACCCATGTTTGTTCGGCTTTATACACTGCTAAAATTGATGTGTCATTCAAACCAATGCATAAAGGACAAAACTTTTTTTTGCATATCAGTGATTTTCCATTTTTGCCACAGAAGAAGTGCCTCTCAGACATAGTCATGAATCATTTATAAATACAGATGACAGACTGAGGTGTTAACCATGTATGTGTGTGACCTGGCAAGGTCCTTGTATATATATTAATTTGTGTATATGTCTTAAGTGTGGAGGCCATCCAAGTCCAGATAGTAGAATTATACTTACAGAAACGTCATACATCTGAACCTTCAAAACACAACAAGGGTGTCTTATCCCTCATACATATAATTTGTATCAGGTACATTATTTATAATTATGTATAAATTGTTATAAGTGATGTTTAATATAATGAGAAATGGGACAACAGTAAACATGTCTGGAATTTCCTGTGTTAGAACTCAGGACCATGTGTATAGCAGCCCTACACTTACATTTGTTGCCGAAAAGAATATTGAAATAGCACTTGCATATTTTCATGTTCATTACTATAAATGTTACTGTTGCAACAGTAAAAATATGTTGTACTTCCTGTATTAGAACCCATAACCATCAGCATTACAGCCCTACACTCCAGCTCTATTCAGTAGCATACCGCCTGCTCAGAGGTGATCTCTGCCTGACGTACAAGGCCATGTTCAATCAGGAACTGATGGACATGCTCCACCTCAAAAAATCCAAATCCATCAGGACCACGAGAGCTAAAGACTTAAACCTCGGCACAAGTATGAATAGGACATGCTGGAGGGATAGATTCATAACCCAGAGGCTTCCCATGCTTTGGAACAAGATCCCAGTTCATGTTAGGCAGAGCCCCTCACTGACTCTCTTCAAGAGAAATCTTGATGAGTGGATGGGAGATCGTAAGTTTACCCCAGGGGTCACATCTGTGTCACTAGTAGACAGGGGCACAGTAAACTAATTCTCTTATATAAGGGGACCTTCATTATGTCACTACTAGACAGAGGCACAGTATTCTAAATCTATTCTGTGCATTTTTGTACCATTTCATGGGGTGGCAAAAGCCACATCACTATGGCTAGGCTTACAAATGCCCCAGGGCAGATAGCCTAGTACTAAACTATGAAACTATGAAACTATGTGTTTTCATAGGAATAATTAAGTAACAGTTGGATATTTCATACTGTGGTTAACTTATCACAACCTGCATGAGGTAGACATTGTAGAATACAACATGGTGGATAGAGGCACACAACAGGAACTCTGCAACCTCTGTCATCCTCAACTCAGACCCAGGGAAACCAAGGGGAACAAATACCAATGGAGACAAAAGTATGTTTAGCACTTATAATTTTTAGAATTTTAGCTACAGGAATCTTTCAGAGACCAACAGGGGAGATGCTGGGGTGTCACAGTGGTGTTGCATGATGAAAAGCCATAGCTGCAGCAATGTATTCTTTTTGGCATTTAGAATGTCTATGCCCTGTCTGCAGGTGTTCTGTCTGGTTCCTGTGTGGGCCACTAGTCCAGGTTTGCATGATGCTAAGTGTCACACAAATGAGAGAAGCAAAGCTAAACATGACATTTGTTGTGTTTCTCCTTTTCCCCTGTTTGCACTAAGTCATGCACCGAGCAAATGCTGGCATTAAAAAAAGGGGGGAAATTATGAGAAAGGAAGAAAATAAAGATATTAAATACACAACACTACAAAAATATATGTTGGTACATATGAAATATTTTTACACAGGTCTGGATTTGAACTCTTATTCCAATGAACCTTCAAAACACAGTAAGAGTGTTTTATCCCTCTTTGCCACAGAAACAGCTTTGCAGCAGAGAATAAAAATCATTGTGCATACAAGCAACTGCAACATCATCAACGGTATTAACAAAACATATGACAGTTGTTTGTACATGTATTAATTTCAGATGTAGTGTACTGAGTGACCACACAACCATTTATGACTATTGCTTGCATAAATGCAACTCTGTCTTATCTGTGTTTGTTGCTCATTCTTGTCTTATCTGACCAGTAATCTGAGACCTACAGTCTGCAAGGCATTCTGTATCATTGTTTTTAAAATGCGTGAAGATATTGAATGGCAATAATATCCAGTTGTCAAGAAATGAAGGGAAGACTGGATGTTACTAAACAGAAGCTGTGAAAAGTGTGCTGCTTACTTATATTTAAAACCTTGATACAAGGTAAGTCTAACTTGGCTGACACACCTACTGGAGGTAAGGGAGTCTGAATTGCTGTTGTGTTTTCCTTCTCCCTATCAATAATCATTCACAGTTGCAATCCATTAGCAACAAGCATTGAGGAAGTGCTACCCAGAGCCAAGTATTTGGGATTCAGCAATTCTAATGACTTCACACTTCACTTGCATCTTCACCATGCTAATAAGTCCAAGGTGCCCCTAGTGAATCTGGGGAATGTGCCTCTGGTAGCCGCAACTTCATTGGCTGGAGAAATGCTTTCTGACCAATCGCAAAAGAGATCAGACTTCCTGATTACGTCACCTACTGAAAACCAAACTGACATTAATCAGAGGGAAAGAAACAAGATGGACTTGAATGTATTTTCTGAAGCTAGCGCTTCTACTAAACAGCTTGGGGCTGGTCCAACAGTTCAGTCTGGCACTTTTTTAGAGAAGAACTTGCAGGTAATAATGAATTTGCCAGAGCAAATTCACATCCAGAAGCAGGGCTTAACCAGGAATCACTCACAATCACTAGGGCGTCACAGAAATTGCCCCACAACACAGAGCAAAGGGAATAAGTGCTTGTAAGTGGAACTTTTGCTGCTAATGATGTTACAGACATTAATATAAGTAAAAAAACATGTAATATAATACATTTATCCAGCTATGATCTTATGGATGCTGATATTACATTGTTGTCATGAGGTATTAAATTTATACCAGCTGGAGTGGATAATGTTAATGCAGTTACTAAACTGAAGGTTTTCTCACGTAACTTAAATTTGAAAAAAATTTTTAAAGATCGTAATATGGGTACACCAGGATAGTTGTAAAAGGAGTAACACATTCATACCACTTAGTGACATAGTTATCACAGCTTTTAATAATATATGTGAGAAGCAAATACATAAATTGTATGAATTAAATTCCTTTAAGAAAATGTATAATTTAACACAGGATGAATTCAGTGCCCTAAAGGCTTTGCAAGGGAACAAAGAGATAATAATTAAAGAAGCTGATAAGGGGGGCTGTATTGTAATAATGGACTTATGTAATTATGTCATGGCAATGAATGATCTGATTTCTGATACACAAGTATTTAAGCCCTACACAGATAAGGAAGTTAATCTACTTATAAATAAGATCAATATGTACATTTATGATTTACATCTAATGAATGACACAGATTTAAGCACTTTTAATTTCTTTACTGTATCATGCCCAACTATCCCAGTGTTATATGACTTACCAAAGGTTCACAAGTCTTCCAATAATCCACCAATAAGACCTATTGTTTCTGGTAGTGGAAGGATAAAGGAGCCCCTATCCATTTATTTACAAAATATATTGAAAACTTATTTGGGGTATATCCCTAGTTATATTAAAGACACAGGTGATTTTTTGACAAAACTATATGAATGGTGGAGAGCAAATACAGTAAAAGACTTCATATTTGTTATGCTTGATATAAAGTATATTTTCACTGTTATCCTAAATACCTATGGTATAGATCAGATAAGGGAAATTTTGATGGAATATGGTAAATATACTGTGAGGGAAACAGACAATTTGTGAACTTTTGGATTTGGTGTTGGAGAATAATATCTTTATTTTCAACAAGCAGATATATCACCAATCGTCAGGTGTAGCAATGGGCACTGCAGCAGCAAATACATATGCTAACTTAACCTTAAGTAAATGGAAATCAATTGTTATATATAACAATGATACATATGCTTCAAAAGTGCTTTTCAATAAGCATTTTGTGGATGATATTTTTTTGATTTGGGGAGGTAGTGAAGATGAACCGGGTTAATAACGACCGCCACCAGTACTGTTGGCCAACAGGGTGCTGGCAGAAATTGGGCTACTGTTGGCCAAAGGAGGAGAAGAGGTGGTAGGCATGCCCAAAGGCAGGTAAAGGCTAGGACTGTGATAGTAAGGGTCAGAACTTTGAATGTTGGCAGTATGACTGGTATAGGGAGGGAGCTAGCTGATATGATGAACTGAAGGACGGTTGGTATATTGTATGTGCAAGAGACCAGATGGAAGGGGAGCAAGGCTAGGTGTATCGGAGGTGGTTTGAAATTGTTTTATCATGGTGTGGATGGGAGGAGAAATGGCATAGGCATTATCCTGAAGGAACAGTATGCTAAGAGTGTTTTGGAGGTGAAAAGAGTGTTGCATAGAGTGATGTTTATGAAACTGGAAATTGATGGTGTAATGATGAATGTTGTTAGTGCATATGCTCTACAAGTTGGGTGTGCGATGGATGAGAAAAAAAAATTTGGAGTGAGTTGGATGAAGTGGAGATGACTGTACCCAAGGGTGAGAGACTGGTGATTGGAGCAGATTTCAATGGGCATGTTGGTGAAGGGAACAGAGGGGATGAGGAAGTGATGGGTAGGTATGGTGTTAAGCAAAGGAATGCAGAAGGTCAGATGGTAGTGGATTTTGCGAAAAGGATGGACATGGCTGTGATGAATATGTATTTTAACAAGAGGGAGGAGCATAGGGTGACATACAAGAGTGGAGGAAGATGCACACAGGTGGATTATATCTTATGTAGAAGGGCCAATATGAAGGAGATTGGAGACTGTAAAGTGGTGGCAGGAGAAAGTGTAATTAGGCAGCATAGGATGGTGGTTTGTAGGATGACATTGGTGATCAAGAAGAGGAGGATGAGTGTGAGAGCAGCACCAAGGATCAAATGGTGGAAATTGAAAAAGGGTAATTGTGAGGTGATGTTCAGGGAAGAGTTAAGACAGGCACTGGGTGGCAGTGAAGAGTTACCAAATAGCTGTGTAACTACAGCAGAGCTAGTAAGAGAGATGGCTAGAAGGGTGCTTGGTGTGACATCTGGAAAGAGGAAGAAGGACAAGGAGACCTGGTGGTGGAATGAAGAAGTACAAGAGAATATACAGAGAAAGAGGTTGGTGAAGAAGAAGTGGGATTGTCAAGGAGATGAAGAAAGTAGACAGGAGTATAAGGAGATGAGGTGCATGGCAAAGAGAGAGGTGACGAAGGCTAAAGATAAGGCGTATAAAGAGTTGTATAAAAGGTTGGACACTAAGGAGGGAGAAAAGGACCTGTACTGATTGCCTAGACAGAGGGACCGAGCTAGTAAAGATGTGCAGCAGGTAAGGGTGATAAAGGATAATGAGGGAAACGTACTCACAAGTGAGGAGAGTGTGTTGAGCAGATGGAAAGAGTACTTTGAGGGGTTGATGAATGAAAAGAATGAGAGGGGAGAGAAGGTTGGATGATGTGCAGATAGTGAATCATGAAGTGCAGTGGATTAGCAAGGAGGAAGTAAGGATAGCTATGAAGAGGATGAAGAATGGAAAGGCTGTTGGTCCAGATGACATACCCGTGGAAGCATGGAGGTGTTTAGGTGAAATGGCAGTGGAGTTTTTAACTAGATTGTTTAATGAAATCTTGGAAAGTGAGAGGATGCCTGAGGAATGGAGAAAAAGTGTTTTGGTACCGATTTTTAAGAATATGGGTGATGTGCAGAGCTGTAGTAACTACAGAGGGATTAAACTGATCAGTCACAGCATGAAGTTATGGGAAAGAGTAGTGGAAGCTAGGTTAAGAAGGGAGGTGATGAGTAGTGATCAGCAGTATGGTTTCATGCCAGGAAAGAGCACTACAGATGTGATGTTTGCTCTGAGAGTGCTGATGGAAAAGTACAGAGAAGGTCAGAAGGAGTTGCACTGTGTCTTTGTGGATTTAGAGAAAGCATATGATAGGGTGCCTAGAGAGGAGTTGTGGTATTGTATGAGGAAGCCAGGAGTGTCAGAGAAGTATGTAAGAGTGGTACAGGATATGTAAGAGGGTAGTGTGACAGCGGTGAGGTCTGCGGTGGGAGTGATGGATGTGTTTAAGGTGGAGGTGGGATTACATCAAGGATCAGCTCTGAGCCCTTTCTTATTTGAAATGGTGATGGACAGGTTGACAGACGAGATCAGACAGGAGTCCCCATGGACTATGATGTTTGCAGATGACATTGTGATCTGTAGTGAGAGTAGGGAACAGGTGGAGGAGACCCTGGAGAGGTGGAGATATGCTCTAGAGAGAAGAGGAATGAAGGTCAGCAGGACTAAGACAGAATATATGTGTGTGAATGAGAGGGGGGACAGAGGAATGGTGAGGATGCAGGAAGTAGAGGTGGCGAAGGTGAATGAGTTTAAGTACTTGGTGATCAACAGCTCAGAGTAATGGTGAGTGTGGAAGAGAGGTGGTGAAGAAGAGAGTATAGGCAGGATGGAGTGGGTGGAGAAGATTGTCAGGAGTGATTTGTGACAGACGAGTACCAGTAAGAGTGAAAGGGAAGGTCTACAAGAGGGTAGTGAGACCAGCTATGTTATATGGGTTGGAGACAGTGGCATTGACAAAAAAACAGTAGTCAGAGCTTGATGTGGCAGAGTTGAAGATGTTAAGATTTGCTCCGGGTGTGACGAGGATGGACAGGAATAGGAATAAGTATATTAAAGGGTCAGCCCAGGTTGGAAGGTTTGCAGACAAAGCCAGAGAGGCAAGATTACGTTGGTTTGGACATGTGCTGAGGAGGGATGCAGAGTATATTGGGAAAAAGATGCTAAGGGTGAAGCTGCCAGGTAACAGGAAAAGAGGAAGGCCTAAGATAAGGTTTATGGATGTGGTGAGAGAGGACATGCAGGCGGTTGGTGTGACAGAGCAAGATGCAGAGGACAGGAAGAAATGGAAACAGTTGATCTGCTGTGGCGACCCCTAATGGGAGCGGCTGAAAGAAGAAGAAGTGAGGATGAATTAAAAAACATCCATGCACATTTGTATAGGTCCACTGAGTTTCTAAAATTTGAGATGAATAAGTCTGATATTGAAATTTATTTTCTTGACGTTCACATTTTTTTGACTGACAGTAAACTGGATACATGTATATATAGGAAAGAGACCCATACAAACAAATATCTTCACAAAAAAAGCATGCATGCTAAACATATCTTTAAGGGTATTACTAGAAGCCAATACATGCGGGCAAGTAAGCTTAATACTAAACTAGATTCCTGTGTTAAAGAAATGGACCAAATGACTACTGAATTTTTGTCAAGGGTTTGTGATACCCAAGAACTTAATATGGCTAGAAATGATATTATGGGTTTGAGAGAAGGACAAGCTAAGCCATTCTTTTCGTGTAATACTGGTAGTAATGTTATACAACAAGAAAGGAATACTATACAACCTCTCAGATATTTAATGACATACAGTAGGGCAAGTGAGTCTGTGCAAAGAATTATTAGGGATAATTGGGATATATTAAAAGCTATACCTGGCCATGAACAATGATGTTCCAAGAAACCCCTATTCATTTGAAAAGTTTATGTTATAAATATTTTTCCCTAAATATAACGGAATATGTAAACTACAATACTAAAGGTACTGTACCATGCTACAATTGTTCATGTTGTATAAATATATGTAATTCCAATTAATTTTTACACCCTGTTACTTGGAAAAAGTTCCTATTTAATTGTATGGCTACCTGTAATACATCTTTTGTTATATATGTAGCTACATGCACATCATGTTTAGGATTTTATGTAGGAAAGTCAGCAAGAAGACTGCATGACAGAATGATAGAGCACAAATTGGATATACGTAGGGGTATAAAGACCAACTCCCTAGCAAAACATGTGCAAGAACAAAGTGCCTCCCATCAGTTTATTTTTAGGGTCAATGAATTTTTGCATCCGCATATTAGACGCGGTGATATTATTAATAAACTTGACATAAAAGAGTATGAATAGATGGTTCGCTTATATGCACCCAGGTTTAAACAAGCAGGTGACCTTGAAACCTATTTTAAAGTTTAAGCAAAATATGGTTAACTAAGGAAATTTCCATTTTATTTTACTTGTAATTTTTGTTAATATATAACTATTGCAATTTTTACTTAACCCCTATGCAATTAATTTTTAATTAGTGTGTTGGTGTGATAGGTTAGGCTGTGCCATATGATTTAGTACTTTTAGTATTTAATGACTACTGATTTTAAAGTTTTTTAAACACTGAAGAACTTAATGTCTGAAAGCTTTGTTATCTGTTATTTATAATAAATGGTTCACATTGTGAAGAGTGCTTCATTCTTTCATCTTCACCATGCTCACAGCCCTGAATCTATACTATAAAAACGGAATTGTGTAGCTAGGGAACCCGAAGGTGAAGAGACTTATTTATATGAATAACACAGAAGAAGATATTACTTTGGAATTTATCTGCACAGAAGACTACTGATCTTGATAAGGTATTCTTGCATTATTTCAGTTATATACTGGATATGCTCACATGCCACTAAGAAAAATCTTTCATATACATGCATTAGTAAATGCTACTTTTATCTGCTTGCATGTCTTAGACGTTTATTGATGGCATAGGCATGTTTGTCAGGGCATTTTACTTTATCAAGTGCACAGCCTTATAAACTGTCATCACAAGTGCTAATGTTACAACTGTTTTTCTCTTTACACTATTCTATTGTTATTTCAGTGAAATGTAAATATTCTGTATTGTCAATGACACAGGAATGTTAGCCTTCTTGGCTGGCCCATAGACACCTCTAGGGGAGTGCTGATCACAGGAAGACGTGACTGGCAATTACATAAAATTGAATGTTGTGTGGTAAATGTGTACACATTTTTGGGACAGTTTGATAGCAATTTTAGCAGTTCACTGATAGTTTGTTAACAAAATGTGTCATTTGCATGTTGTTTTGGGGGTGGGGGAGCCAAGTTCCATTTCTGTGCTGTAACAAACAAAATATGCTATTGTTGCTCTTTTTGTTTTAAATACAACTTTGCTTTGTGTGTGATTGTAATATGTTATAACCACATAACTCTTTTTTTTCTATTTGAATATTTTGACTATTTTTGTTTCTCCACTGGATAATATTGAAATGCTACCTTTTACATTTATAGCTACAGCAGGATTTTTATTTATATGATACTTGTGTGTATTATCCTTCTCTTGTGTTTTATGTCACCTAGGACTATGGCAACCAGGCATCCCAATCCCTGCAAACTCCCTTCAATGACCCTGAGAATGAAGTAATTGTGGAAGCATTTAAGAGACATGGTGCTTTTCTGCTTGAGAGGGGACATGGGGATATGTCTGTCAGAATGCAAATTTGGCAGCATATTGTGGCTAATGTAAATGCAGTAGGTGGCTAGAGCAGGATGTATGATCAGGTGCATCATAGGGCCACTGACATGATTTCATTGGCCTGGAGGAGAGCAGCTGCAGTGGCCCATGAATGGATGGCTACCGAGGGAGGACCTGCTACAGCGCCGCCACTAAAACCAAATGAAGAGTTCCTGTCCACTGTCAGAGATCCAGAGAGCTCAGTGGGAAGTGCACAACAGCATGTTATTGATGTGGGAAGTGCACAACAGCATGTTATTGATGTTGGTGCTGCTGCTTCAGGGAGGACAAGTATGTCCTAGGAGGAGATTTCAGGTAGGCTTAACTATATCAATTGTTAAATACATCTTGGATAGTAAAATATTCACAGCAATACTTAAGTTCTCTTTAACTTAACTGTTTTTTTGGTGAGGGGAATAGTTGTAGATTGATACAGTTAACACATTCTGGTTGATTAGACATGGGCTTGGGGTGGATGTCTCACCCAAGTTCTTGTTAATGGATATATAAATGGCAAATTTTCTAACTCCCTGTGTTACTGTTAATTGTGATGATGGTGTCTTTACCTTTTGCTTAACATCTTTCAGGACCATCCTCCATAGGAAGCCTACAATCATTTGCACATGGTAAGCCAAACATTTTTATGTCAATATTGATGAACAGTTTAAGAAGCATTTATTTTGTCCATATGTGTAATGTGGATGTCAGGAATGTTGTGTGCATTGCTGTACTGCCTGTAATAGTGGCATCACCATTAGTTAGTTAGCATATATTGGACTGTAGTAGTAGAGATATTAATTTATTTTCTTTGTTTGTTACTTATTATCACAGATGATTCTGACAGTCGAAGTGTAGGACTTTTACCACCTGACGTCAGAGTATCAGCAGATTCTGATGATGATGGTGGCCAAACAGAGGTACAGGTGGGGGCTGCAGAAGTTGAATCTGACACTGAGATTGACATTCAGCCATTCCCTGTAATTCCATTGGATACAGCCAGTTGTCCTACATCAACCCATTACAGTGAGCCCTCAGATATTGGACAGGTAGAGGGGGAGACATTCAAACAGGGTAGTGTGGTTACTGTGGCTTTAGTGGCTGTTGGCTCTAGCTGTAGCCAAAGTGTGAGTGAGGTACCATGCAGAAAGGTTATTATGGGTGCTCAGAGGAGGCCTGCTGTCCATCCACCACTTGATCCAAGTGTGTCTTCCTGTGCCACTCAACATGTGTTTAAGGCTCTCACAGAGGCACAGGCACATTCCAAAAGGTCCTCCAGAGAAATGCTTAGGGTTGTAGATGTGGCACAGGCTGACATGCGCTACTGCCTCAACCATTTTGCCGATTCAATGGTTTGGATGAATGACACATTGGAACGGGCAGTGTCTGTGATGGAACATCGGCTGGAAGGGGGATGTCATCCATGTAGCTGTAGGTCAGCAACTCATCTGATGCTAGCCAATGGCCCAGTCACACTCCCATAGTGGCACAACACCCACTGCTCTGTCAATGGTTCAGGTGGCAAGCCAGGAGGACGTGATCCTGGGCATCCTTGTGAGAAGAGCTCATCCAACAGACGTTAGTCACATTCAGGTAGCAGCAACTCCTGGCAGAGCCAGTTCTCACACACACACACAAAACACCCTGTGCAAGTGATCATAAGTGTGCCATATCCTTGTTTTTTATACTTTGAAGTCAGGGATACATAAGCTTTGTGTCTGATGCTCAGGGTGTATAACTGACTTAGTGCTTAGTATATCTGTGTTTGTAATATTATTTTGCTAATTGTACTTTTGACATATTTTGGTCTTACAAAGTTATACAGTTGATAGAAAAATCAAAACAGTTTTTGCATCAGTATTTTTAGGAATCTTCTAAGGGTTATGAAGTCTGAAACAGAAATGTGTTCTTCCCTTTTTAATGATTTTCCAGTGCAAAAGAGTGAGGTGAAACAGAGGACATTCGGTGACCATCGGTATTTTGAGAGGTATGAATGTGTAAATTTTGATGTCTGAGGCCTATTACTTGATAGAGGACACATGTAGTCACATAAGTCACAGCTGTCACACATTGAAGTCATTGCTGTACAAATCACCCACCTTTTACTTACTTATATTACCAAGTAACAACATGCAAGGATATGACATTCATTTGTATTATTACACAATTCTGTTTAACACTCCAGGTTCAACACTTACCTTGTAAATCCAGCAGTTACTACAGTTTTAGTTCAGGGCTGAAGCTGTCTGATGGTAGGAGTATACAGTTATTACATGAGTAGGTAATTGTTGTGAGCATTGCCTGGCAACAATGTTACTATATATATATATATATATATATATATATATATATATATATATATATATATATATATATATATATATATATATATATATATATATATATGTATGTATGCATGTAGGATGAAGGTTTTAGCCCCTTAGGTAGTGAGTGAGTGTGCTATGTGTTGCCTCTTAGCCAAAGCAAGGGCATATTGAACATGCCTACGTCTGCCTACACCCACAGCAGTTCCTGGTCCCCTTCTGACTCCTCGCCTGCATATGGCTGTGGTGACCTTGGTAATGATAGGATGTGCGCCCCTTATCCTTGTTGAACCTGCTGAGGCTGTTTTCTCAGGATGATGTTGTAAAGCATGGCACAGATGGTGAAGATTTCAGTATATATATGTGGATTGTACTGCAGGGCTCCCCCAGATTTATCTAGGCACTGAAAATGCACACCTCCCCCTGTATCAGTTATTCACTATGGGTGATATCCCATAAGGGTGGTGTGGCAGATATATGAGTCATGGTAACTGACTCATATATCTGTCACACCACTGCAACTGCTTGATATGTTCATAGGTTCATAGGTTCATAGGTAAGTACTAGGCTATCGGCCCTAGGGCCTATACAAGCCCAGTCAAAAAGGTACCCTGGCTTTTGCTACCCAAGAAAATTATTTTCCTGTGCCACTGTCAAGCACAGCCACAGAAGTGATCCCCGGGGTGAATTTCCTATTTCCCATCCAATCATCAAGATTTTTCTTGAAGAGTGCTAATGAGGAGCTTTGTTTGATATAGATAGGTAGTTTATTTCAGAGTATGGGAAGCCTCTGGGACAGGAATCTATCCCTCCGGCATGTTCTGTTTATTGTGATGACAAGGTTTAGGTCCCTAGAGCATGTAGCTCAGAGGGATTGGGATTTCTTTAAGTGGAGCATGTCCGACAGCTCTGGGTTTGACATAGCTTTGTATTTTAGGCAGAGATCACCTCTGAGTGGACAATATGCAACGGAGTAAAGCTGGAGTTTTTTGATGGTCTGCGTAGGGCATCTGTTTGAGGCCAGTAATCCTCTTTGTGAGGTATTTCTGCGGCCTTTCCAGTTGTTGTAGATGTCTTGTGAGGTACATACCAAAAGGGGCGTTGCACTCTATAATGGGTCTAATGAGTGATGAGTAGAGGGGAACAATTACCTCTTTTTTTCTGGATGAGAAACCTTTTGTGATGAGGTGTGCCACGTAGAAGGATTTCCTGACTACTGTGGCAATGTGATTATCAAAGGAGAGACTACTGTCCTCCTGTGTCCCAAGGTCTCTTATCATACTTTCGGTGTTAAGTATACTACCGCCTATGTTGTAGTTCATATGTACAGAGGTTTTACCAAAGGAGATGACAATGCACTTTTTGGTATTGAGCTTGAGGCCATGGCTTTGACACCAGGCATCTGTCTCAGTGAGGCCCGTTTGTAGGATGTCCACATCATTTGGAGTTTCGATTATGGCTCCTAGTTTGCAGTCATCTGCGAACTTCATTAGCCAAAGACCTAATGTGTTAGCCTGCAATTCACAGAAGTAGATACAAAACAAGAGAGGACCCAGGACTGAACCCTGTGGTATTCCACTTGTCACTGGTCTGAAGTCGGATTTGGAGTCTGCTACTTTCACAGTGTGGATTCTGTCAGTGAGCCAGTTGGCAACCCATCTTGTGACATAGGGAATTATACCCAGTTTAGTGAGTTTATCTATAATTCCAGAGTGGGGGATGGTGTCAAAAGCCTTGACAAGATCTAGATAGGCTGTGCGAACCACCTTACCCTTGTCTACGGCTTTGGTGACTGCTTCAAAGAAGTCTATCAGGTATAGGAGACATGATCTGCCTTTTACAAGCCCAAACTGGGTGGGGTCCAGAATTTGGAGATTACCAATGTCTTTGTTTATAAATTCCATGATGATATGTTCCTTGACCTTGCAGACCAGGCTCGTCAGGCTAATGGGGCGGTAGTTCCCGGGGTCCGTGGTGGCTTCCCCCTTGTGGTGTGGGATAACCGTCGCAGTGCACCATTCAGTGGGCACAAAGCCTGAGGTGAGGCTATGATTGAACATGGTACTTAGGTGGGGGTGCCAGTTCATTCTGTAGTTCATGTAGAATGCAGCCTGGGATGTTGTCTGATCCCATGGATGCTGTGTTCTTGGCTTTGGAAGTGTGATTTTTACCTGTGCAGCCGTGATTACAGGAACTTTGCATTCTTCCGGTATAGAGATGGGCCCTTTAGGGGGTGAGAGGGGGGTAAAGTTAGCAATGAACCTATCTGCCAGGATGCTGGCAATATCAGTTGGGTCTGTATATTTAGTGCCATTGTGCTGTAACTCAGAGCAGATCTGAGTGTTGCCATTGAGATTCTTGACATATCTATAGAATGCTTTGTGGTTGTCTTTAGAATCAGTGGTGATTTTGTTTTCGTAACTAGCTTTGGATGATGTTATCAGGGATCGCAGCTTCTTACTGAGGCTGACCAGGGAGCTCCTCCACTCATGGGATTTTACTCTCTTTTGCAACAGTTTCTTCCTTCTGTTGTACAGTTTGTTTATGGCAGGGGACCACCAGATTGGCTTCCTTTTTTTGGAGGATAGCGTCTTGGTTCTGTTTGGGATAGCACGATCCATGCACGTGTGTAAGTGCTTATAAAGTGCAATTGTGTTGGATTCAGTAGTCGTAATTGTATTGTCCATCTGCATGGGTGTCATGAAGTTCACCACTTCTGTCTTAAGAAGCATGAAGTTGGCTTTGGAGAATTTTTTTACCGTGGTTTCCTTAATGGGGGTGGGGGTGGGGTGGGTGCAGAATGTGGATATCTAGGGTGATTAGCTTATGGTCGGATCGGACCAATGAGGTGATGACTTCAGGTGTGGAACACCGGTCACTCATATTGGTAATGACTAGATGTAGGCTATTGTTGCGCCTGGTGGGGGTGTGGATAAGTTGATCCAGGGCATTGGAGTTTATGAATTCCATAATGCGTTGAGCAAAGGAGTTGATACATGAGTAGTTTTCCCAGTTAATGGTGGGGTAGTTGAAATCACCCATTATTAGGGTGTTTGGTTGAACCCTAATATTTTCCAGTACATCAAGAAAAGAGGAGTGGGAATCCTGGGGCATGGTGGGGGGATCTGTAGCAAGCTACAATTTGGATTGCAGTTTTGCCCAGAGTTAGTTGCACTTGGGTAGCCTCGGATGCATTATGCTGAGCAACTAGCCTGGACGTGTGGATATCCTTAATGAATATGGACACACCTCCACCTTTGGTGTTCCGGTCCAGGTTACATAGCTGAAAAGTGTGGTATGAGTTATAGCCTGGTAATGCAGGGGTGCTCTCTGGAGCCTTGAACCAGGTCTCAGTCACTGCACAGATATCAATGTTTTCCATTTTAAGGAGTGCCTCGAGTGAGTGCATTTTGAGATTTAGACTTCTAGCACTGAATAGCATCACCCTCAGTTTTTGCTTGCCTGTTCCTGTTATGGTGGTGAATTTGCCATTTGAACCTTGCCTAAAAAAGGCATTATGGGGTGGCAAGAAGCTTAGCCAGTATCCGAGATCCCAGGGCTGACAGGTGCAAGCCATCTCTGGCAAAGCATCATGGTCTGTCGACCATGTCATCCCAGGCAGACAGATACTGGATCCCTTTAGAGTGACACCAGAAGCTTAGCCAATTGTTGAAGTCAATCATTTTGTCCTTGTACTGCGGATAAGCCGAAAGACACACACACACACAGTTTATCAGGTCTGTTATGATCTATCTCATGGCCTTGTAGATGAGGCTGAAGTGGTAGGACAGCCCTTGTGAAGTGACATCACAGCTCTTGTTTTCCATACCTCAGGGACAAAGCCAGTGACTAAGCTCAAGTTGAATAGATGTAGGCAGGGGTCCACCAGAACATGTTTAATGCAACTGAACAAGTAGATGTGTATGTTATCAAGTCCCATGGAGGATGTAGTTTTGGTTTCGGATAGTGAGTGTAGACAGTTTGAAATCCTTTGGGATATGGTTCACTTAAATTTTACTTCAACTCTCTAAAAGGTCCAACAACTTACTTTTCCTAGTCTCTTATCCATTATTGATGGGGACAAAGGAGTTTGACAAATAGGAACATGCTGAAAAGGGTAAATGAAGATGGGGACAAACTGTTAAGGGCCCAGCAGCCAAAATGTGTGCTTCATCTGAACAGAAGGCACATGTTACGCTCAGTAAATGGCTCAGACTGGAGATCATAGCACCTGCATGGTTTGACCCTGAGATGTCTTATTCTCCTAACAGGAAGTGGCTTACTTATGCACTGTAGAGAGGACATGATTTAAATACTTTCCGAGCTACAGAATTCAGATTGTATGACACACCACAGCAAACCAGAACTTTGGGTTTTTTGTTGAGTCCTTTGGTTTGTGTAGTTTTACAGAGAGAGAGAAAACAGGCTGAGCAATGACATAAAATAAAAACTGGTAAGTTATGATTTTAAACAGATACTATAATTTTAGAAAAACATGCACTTACAGTTTCTGTAAACACGTACTGAACTTTTATGGTTTATGTTACCATACCTTTGAAATGTGTCAATATAGGAAAGGAAGATCGCAAACTGAGAAATAACTGTCATGAAAAGGAAGTAGTGTAAAACACATGGTTATTTGTGTTTTACTCCGAGAAAAATGTTAAAAGTCAGTTTAACAAAAATGTGTTTCTACATAGAAAAATCAATAATATTGTGAGGACAAGCAGAAACTTAAAACTAGAGAAGAATAAGCAGCAGTGACTTAACATCGACTGCACATTTTCACTGCTGTCCCGATAACAGAAAAGTACTGAAAATGGTTATTTAAGATTTTAGGGGAAGAAACTACGTTAGATGTTCTGTATTACAAATTATCATAGTTAAGTGTTAGGCTAGCTGCCTTAGTGGACCATTTTTAAGTTTCTCCAATTTCACTAAAGGAGAGTATCTTGTGTCTGTGAGGTAAACACCTTATCCATTATGCCAACCCACATCCCCCTATAAATATAATTTAATTATCTTTTGTTGCCCAGGTTAGTCCCACTAAGCTCATGGCTTCTTTTCAGAGGAGGCTTGAACTGGTATTTATACTACTAGTGGAATTTTGGCCATGGCATCAGGGAACTTCCCCTAGTCTTTTTTCAATAGGTGCCATGGGATATTTTACATCCATCTGAGCTACCATCAACTCAAGTAGATGGAATCTCAGTTTAACATCCAAAGGATAACACACTCAGGAATGCAGCAGCATTATGCTGTGCTGCATTGTCAGCAATCCATCTACCTGGTATGGGAATGGAACCTACAGCTTTCTGCACTAAAAGTGAGTCTGCTACCTGTTGCACCACTGTCCCTGCTGTGATGCTATCTCAGCATGAAACTAGTGTCCATGACTGTGCTCAAAGCAAGTTCAGTATGAGTATAAGATATGAAGGCATTGTTCCTAAAGACTAATACAGAAATGGTCTTACTTTGTTAGGGTTCAGAATGCGTGATACTGCCATTGTCCTGTGGCCTTGAATTTATTACATCATTAATTTGTAGAGCAGTACAGATCCTTCCCTGGGCATGTATTAGGTACCATTTTCTTACATTTTAGCTACAAGGTTAAAGTTATAGGAGACTTTGATTAGCTGGAACTACAATACAGGGGTTCTGATCTTTGAGCTAAATTTCTTTTTAGAATGTTTGTGAGGCCTGCGGTCTGGCATTGATAGTACCACTGACTTCTAGGGCACTACATCACAATATTGTTTGCTTCCTTTGTTATACGATGTTCTTTTCCTTCTATTTTTGTTTCAAGTATAAGGCAATAGGAGTCCTGGTTTGAGTGGACCCATATACATAAATGTACTCTGTGTCAACATAAATTATAGTGCTGCTTTATAGATGTGTGTGTGTGTGTGTGTGTGTGTGTGTGTGTGTGTGTGTGTGTGTGTGTGTGTGTGTGTGTGTGTGTGTGTTTAATTGCTATGACCTCTGTACTATCTGTGTTCAGTATGATCTATGCATATGTAATGCAGAAATAAATAGTATTTTTTCATTCTTGTATTATTTATGATGTTTTGTGAATGATTTTTCAGGTTTAATTGATTATATTAATTTTTATTTGTAAATTTTTTTTGCAAAGCATTGTGATAAAGGGGGAAGTGGTTCAGTCCACTCACAATAAATAACTACAAATGTATAAGTATTTGATTAGGATACTGTGTGTGTGTGTGTGTGTGTGTGTGTGTGTGTGTGTGTGTGTGTGTGTGTGTGTGTGTGTGTGTGTGTGTGTGTGAGTGTAGAAAGATAGACAGACAGAGGGACAGACAAAATAGAATGAATATATAGCAGCAAAGTTCTAAGACTGAGGGAGGTTAAACAGAAATTCAGTAACTTCAGAAAAGCCCACAGTGTACAGGAAGTTCTCCAGTGCTCAGCAGTACTACCTAATGACAGTGTACAGGGAGTTCTCCAGTGCTCAGCAGCACTACCTAGTGACAGTGTGCAGGAAGTTCTCTAGTGCTCAGCAGCACTACCTAGTGACAGTGTACAGGAAGTTCTCCAGTGCTCAGCAGCACTACCTAGTGACAGTGTACAGGAAGTTCCCCAGTGCTCAGCAGCACTACCTAGTGACAGTGTACAGGGAGTTCTCCAGTGCTCAGCAGCACTACCTAGTGACAGTGTACAGTAAGTTCTCCAGTGCTCAGCAGTACTACCTAGTGACATTGTACAGGGAGTTCTCCAGTGCTTAGCAGAACTACCTAGTGACAGTGTACAGGAAGTTCTCCAGTGCTCAGCAGCACTACCTAGTGACAGTGTACAGGGAGTTCTCCAGTGCTCAGCAGCACTACCTAGTGACAGTGTACAGGGAGTTCTCCAGTGCTCAGCAGCACTACCTAGTGACAGTGTACAGGAAGTTCTCCAGTGCTCAGCAGCACTACCTAGTGACAGTGTACAGGAAGTTCTCCAGTGCTCAGCAGTACTGCCTAGTGACAGTGTACAGTAAGTTCTCCAGTGCTCAGCAGCACTACCTAGTGACAGTGTACAGTAAGTTCTCCAGTGCTCAGCAGTACTACCTAGTGACAGTGTACAGTAAGTTCTCCAGTGCTCAGCAGTACTACCTAGTGACAGTGTACAGGGAGTTCTCCAGTGCTTAGCAGAACTACCTAGTGACAGTGTACAGGAAGTTCTCCAGTGCTCAGCAGTACTACCTAGTGACAGTGTACAGGAAGTTCTCCAGTGCTCAGCAGCACTACCTAGTGACAGTGTACAGGAAGTTCTCCAGTGCTCAGGTCAAATTGTTCCTTGAATGCCACCTTGGGTCTCATCTTGAAAAGCTACCCCTGGCCTAGGAGGGCTAAACCAGTCAATAAAGAGATAAATATCTAAATAAATTAACCAATAAGCTTTTTACACTCCCAAAAACAATGGTACAAGTTTTCCCTCTCTCCTTCAACAGTTATTCTGAACCTGAGGGAAGATCCTTTGCAATCTACTCTGGGTATAAAATATCTGTGTAAACATTTCCATGCAAATATCCTAAACCATCTTGATTTAGTCTCTCTCTCTCTGTCCAGCTAATATACCTTGATTCAGGAACATCCTCCTATCATGTAATCCACACTATTCTGTTGCTTCCTGTTATTCTGTTAGTGCCCCCCTCCCGACATAATTTGCTTTCAACACCTCAGTTCCTCTACTAACGTCTTTCAGTTACTTCCTGTGGTTTCTTGCCTACTCTTTATCCCTTTATTTGAGGATCATATTGGCAAAAATGTCCTTATTCTATACACTCATTAGCTTATTTACATAAAACTCTACCTGATTGTCTCTGTTCTCCCTGACACCTGCTTCCAATAAGACAGTCTCTCTGTATCTCTAATAGTCCTTCCTTGCCTCATCATTGTATCTTGCTATCTGGATTAATATGCCATTTCCTGTATTATATATAATAGGCTTAACAACATAGCCTTAAAAATTACTTTAAATCAGACAACTTTATGATCCCTTACTCCTTTGCTAACACCATCTTATTTGACTTAACCATACGTTTCCTTCCTTTTCAAATACAGTTCCTCAGTTACTTAATTATTTAGGGTTGCTACCCCTCCGATTTTTTTCCGGGCTATCCAGAAATCAAACTGATTCTCCGGTAGTCCAGAAAACACTGTACAAACTCTGGTATTCTGTTTCAAAAAGGAAACAGACTATTGGAGTTTGTAAATCGGCTGATTTACTATGCTTTTTTACAGAAAAGCATAGTAAATCAGCCGAAAGCAGGCAACAGGAATGGAAAAAAGAGGGTGTTCCCCACCAGGGGATATCATCATGACATCACAAAATGGGGGGTTGTGGGCAGTGTGGGTGGGGTGGGCGGGGTTACTGGTGACGCAAGGGGTGTGACTTTACTCCGGTTTTAGCCATGACGAAAGGTGGCAACCCTAAACCCAGCTGTGAACGCCCCTCACTTGAGACACTTTCTTTGTGTTGTTAATGATAATCAGGAACATGCTTGCACACATGTAAAAGATCACCTGTGAATGTTCTTCTTTGTCATGTTAATGAGATTGTTTACTACAGCAGTTGGCAATTGTAGGAAATGTATGATGATGTTTTGTCTTTAAATGATTTAGATCTCAACTAAAGGAGATTTTATATTATGACACATAGCTGACCTCAGTGATAAACTTTTCTTTCATGCTAACACATATAAAATGCTGAAAAAATAGAAATGACCTTGTCTATCAAAGACCAAAAGAAAGTTTGCTTTTCTTATTGGGATGTGGAGCAAATAGACAATTTTGACAATGTAGACTGGCCATTTTTCTTGACAAAGAACTCTTTTTGACTTAATGTAGTTGATGGAAGTGAATTCCACTTCTCCGTTTTGTCAAACTGCTTGACATTCCTTCAGAAAGTGATATAATTCTTTATTCTATTTGTAATTGCCTGTTTTTATTTGTACCATGGAGCTCAGGTCATGACCGAAAAGGGTCTGTCAGCCAGTCCATATACCTGGTTATCAAACTGAAATTAATAATTAAACAGACAAATAAATAATGGGCATAAATGAAATGATTTCATACAGAAGTTAAGTTTAATTCATGGCACCTTAGAGTACTGCACAATGCTCCTTGTTGTTTTCATATAAACTACACAATTATTTATAAGTTTATTTCCAGGCACTATATTATCTGTGTAGATTGTTAGTACCTTTACACCACACAAAAGTAGTAGGGTCTATTCAGGGAAAAAATAGCACACTATAAAGGCTAAACAGAGTGGTGCTGGCAAGCAGGACATGGGCAATTCAGAGATGCCTGTAGCACAATTACAGTGGTGTAAAAATCAGCATGGCCAACAGTATATGCTAATGGCCATATACTGACATGCAAATCAGAGATATTATGGAAATTTGGTTATCAATAAACTGCTGCACTTGTCTGAATGTGTATTATATGTGCATCATGTAAATTTGCAGGATACTTATTGATAGGTTCATACTACAGTAGTACAGGTTCATAGGTAGTTAATAGGCTATTGGCCTAAAAGACATTTTAAGCCTAGCCAAACTAACCACAATTTTAATAAAACATTGCTGACGTGTCAATATGTCAAGTAATTTTATAGTTACGTTATAGACTTGTACACATCAAGCATTCACAGACTGTCCCTGTGCATTAGGGACATAGGAGCCAAACTGGGGTAAATTTGTGATTTCCAATCCATAGGTCTAAGTTGCATTTCAATAGGGTTATGGGCAAGCTTTGCTTCACATTGATGGGAAACCTATTCCAGAGAAGGGCAAACCTTTGAAACATACACCTGTCCCTCCAACAAGTCCTGTTTATGTCACAGATGAGGTATAGGTCATTAGAATGGGTATTTCTTATGCTATTTGTTTTACAGATGTGCAACAAATCCATCAGTGTGGGATCAGAGGATGCCTTGTAGGCTAGGTATAGATGACTGCACAGCAGTCTATAGAGACCAACTACATGGATAAGGCTTTGAGGCAGTCTGCATAGGACTTGTTGTCTACTCCCTGTATTCTTTTTGTGAGTAACCTCTGTGGTCTCTCAAGCTGTTGCAAATGCCTGGTCAGGTATATGCTGAAGGGTGAATAGTACTTAATGATTGGTTTGATAAGAGCTAGGTAAATTACCTTAAACCTCTTGTATCAGAGGCAACATGGGATATATGCAAATTACCCCTTAAGGATATCAGGTGTTTCAGCTAAATGGCAATTCTGAATGTCCATGACTTTTTCTTTTACTTTTAAGTCTATTTATGGACAATTTCAGGCAAATATTGGCATACTCAGTGTATTTATCACTGTGCACACTAGTAGTCATGTTGTAATAAAGTTTTAAAACTGTACCTGTTTTTGTATACAAAATTGGGAACACTACCTGTGGTCTTATACAATTCTCCATTTCTTTCCAGAATTCTCCAATTTTTTTGTATTATATTTTTTATTAAATAGCTATTCACTTTTCAAGTGATGATAATGCGTTTAATGAGGAAATGGAGTTCATCTGGTTAGAAGTAACAGCTCAGGAAATTTGTTTGAAAAGACAAGAATTATATCCCCCAATACTTATACATGGTTTAAGAAAAAAACTAACTTGTCCAATAATGTAATTGCTAATAACTGGAAGCTTTCTTACAATATGGACATGACAGTGGATAGTTATTTAATAAAAAATATAATACAAAAATAAATTGGAGAATTCTGGAAGGAAATAAAGAATTATATAAGACCACAGGTAGTGTTCCCAATTTTGTATACAAAAACAGGTACAGTTTTAAAACTTTATTACAACATGACAACACTAAATGCATTCCTACTAGTGTGCACACTGATAAAGTTAAGGGAATGTTTAAATGTGGTACCTGCAGATGGTGTCGGTTTATATTTGATGCAGGGAGAATTTGTAATATTTTGAGCAAGAACTGGGACCTTATCAGGAATGACATCAATCTTTTTGAAAAATTGGGCCCCTTCCCTAGGGTAGTGTTCAGAAAAGGAAGGAATCTTAAAGAGCTCTTACAATCTAGACATGAGCCTAGTTTTAACAAATGTAAGGGCTCTGTGGCCTGTGGCTCCTGTAATTGGTGCCAATTTCTAAAAACAGGTAGTTCTTTCTTAGTTAATGATATTAAATACTACATCCAACATACAATTAATTGTAATACAAAATCAGTCATCTATGGAGCATTTTGTAATGTATGTCCTGCTTTCTATATAGGCAAGACGGATCGTAAACTACGTCAGCGTATTTACGAACACGTCTATGCCATCAGGACTAATAAACAGGAAAATGCCCTAGCTAGGCATATTGAAAAGTTCCCTGAACATAAATTTCAATTTATGGGAATTGATCATCTACCTATGAGTATTAGAGGGGGCCCTCTGTCATTGCTACTTGAACTTCGTGAATTGGAATGGCAGATTAAGCTTAATGCTTTCCATTGTCCTGGCATTAATGATAATTGTAACATTTCAGTACTACTTAAAATGAGAAGTTACACTAAATAGAGTCAAGTGAGTAGATATCTATACACAATGACTCTGTGTCACTGGTTATTTCTATTTTCTATTTCTGTTTGAGAAGTTGTTTGTGTAAATAATTTTTTATTAGGTGTTTTTATTTCATTTTTTACTTTTCTTTGAGGGATGTCCGTGATGAGTTGAGCAGGTTTTTTGATATACATTATATCAGCTTGGTATACAAGTTTGGTCTTTTTTTCTCATTTGTCTAATTTTTAGTTCCACTTTTTGTGTGACACAATTTAGGGTCTGGCATTCCAACTTTTGCTTGACCATTTGTTTTTGATGTTTATTTCTAGTTTTAACTAATTATGTCAGTGCGTCTTTAAGTGTTTTTTAAGCAGTAGTGATGTCATTATGACACCCTATACGTTGTTTTTAAATTAAAGGCTTGGCGCCAAACTGTTTTATTTATATATTGTTCTGAAGAAGCTGCCTTTTTGTATTGACAGCGAAAACGCTCTTATTTTAAATAATAAAATTGCGTTCAGGCAACTGTTGTCAGCATCTGCTTGTCTGGGTGACCTCCAGGACGTGTTACATACTGCTCTCTTTCCGATTTTGGTTTCGTTTGGTTTTTTATTGCCGTCTTTTCTTGAGTTTATATTTGAAGTGCCATTTGTTTTCTTAAACAGTTATCCAAGAAGTTTGGAAGTTCCAGGACACTTCACATGCAAAACAAAAGGGGTAGTATACATTAGTGTTTGCAGTGGGTGTCCAGCATTTTATATAGGAATGACAATCAGGACTTTACAAGAGAGAATTAGAAAGCATCAGTATGCAATTAAGAAAGCTGATAATAACAATGCTCTGTATAAACATTCCATTGAATGCAGGAATTACAAAAAAATTTTGTTTTCTGTTTTGTAACAAATTTATCCTGATTTGAGGAGAGGGGATTTCAAAAACAGTATTGAGCAGAGGGAGACATGCTGGCAAATCAAATTGAATGCTGATAAAAAGCCAGGGTTAAACGAAAGTATAAACATCAAATGCTTTTTAAAAGACAGAAAGTTGTAGTTGAACTATTGGCAATGGTGTTTTGTTTTTAACTGAATGATTAAGTAATGTGCTAATTGTTTTATAGTGATGGTTATAAAAATGGGTGTTTTTAAATGAAACTCATTTATTTGTTCTGAAGAAGTCCTAGAGACGAAAGCGTTGAAATAAAGTATAGTACTGTCATTTTAAGTTTCATTTTATTTGAGATTTTTTCAGTGGTGACTATTGCTTCATTCCATTGGGCCAGTATTCTTCAGTGTTTTTTGGTGTATTATACTGGTACAAGTACAGTAAAGTTGTTGTTCTGACTGTACAAGTTCTGAAAGTCAGGCAAAACCTGTAATTCCTTTACATTGCATGCAAATACACAGAGTAGCTTCTGCTCACTATTGTTCACAGTAGCACTTCTTTCTACCTTTAAAAATCAATAGATCAGAAACCAATATAGGACTGTTTAGATAAGCTCTGGATTGTCCACTCTGCAGTCTGTGGGACTTCATAGCTGACTAGTCCTCTTGGGATGGCTAGAGCTTGCCTGTCTAGAATCTAACAACCTCCTAACAACCAACAGTGAAAATTAAAGGTAAAACAAAAAAATATATATAACTAAAATATAAATCTTGTCTATAAGCTATCCCTTCCTTCCTGCAAACAGTGAAAAAATAAAATATAAATTCAAATAAAACTTCTCTTACCAGTCAACTCCACAGTAAATCACAAACCAAGATAGACTTGTTTAGATAAGATCTCTTGTTTATCTGTGTCAGGCCCTGTTAAGGATATCTGTGTCTTTAAGGGATTCAGTGACCACACATAGTTTGCATTTGTCTGCATACTTTGCTAGACAAAAGCCACTGATGTTTGCCTTGACTTCAGAGAAGTAGATGCCAGAAAGGAGAGTCCCCTGCACTGATCCAGGTAGGGCTCCACTAGTGACTGTACTCTTTGTTTCGGTGGATTCCACTATTCTAACTTCTTGTATCCTATCAGTAGCTAACTGGCTATCCTTGAGGTGGCATATGGTTTTATGTCTAATCTTGCAAGTTTAGCTACAATGTCTGAGTGACGTTTCTGTTGAACGCCTTGGCCAGGCTGAGGACAATGGCATTGTATACTGTCTTGCTCTCATCCATAGCCTTAATGACCTTCTCAAGGAAGTCTACCAGGTCAAGTAGACATGACCTGCCTTTGACAAAAAAAAAACAAAAAAAAAAAACAGGGTAGCGTCCGGTGTTCTGTAGGCTTCCTATGTCATTGTTTATCAGATCTGTGATAATTCTTTCCATGGCCTAATGTATGAGACTAGTCAGACTTTTAGGTCTGTAGTTCCCCATGTCAGTGGAAGACCCTGCCTTGTGTAGAGGGATAACCATTGCAATCCTCCATTCATTTGGCAGAAAACCAGTGTGGAGGCTATAGTTAAATAGAGATTCTAGCAGGCCTGACTGGTCTTCCTTCATGCTATTCAGGAGTATTCTGGGATACTATCAAGGCTATTTTTCTTGGCCTTAGACAGCACAGTGAGGACTTTATGACTACTGATTGTTGGTGGAGAAATACTGGAGGTGGTTCTAGGGGGTTGACTGGTGGTGATGGAAGGTAAAATTTATCAGCTGGCAAACTTGCTATGTTCTCTAGCTCCATGTAAGTGGTTCCATTTGCAAGGTAGTTGTCACAGGGGGTTAAGGCTGTGACCTATAGATTTATGGGACAGGGTTTGATTTCCTCAGCTCTCATTTGCCTACTATGTGACCTTGATCAAGTCACTTGATCAGACACTGCTCCCAGTTCACCCCTGAAAAAGGAGTGTGCGTCCAGTGGGTCTACCTGTTTTACAAACAGGTATTGTTATTTTTATTGGTTAAGGTGTTGGCATAATGGTTAAGGTGTTTACCTCACAGACCTAAGGTACAGGGTGTGATTCTCACCTTTAAGGGACATTGGCTAGGTTTAAAATGGCCCATAAGAGCAGCTAGCCTATTACTTAACTAAGAACCTATGAACCATTAGTTCAGCATATTGTTGGGTGTTGCCTTTAACGTTGTGGACATAACAGAAGAAAGCCTTATGGATGTCCTTAACTTTGGGGGCTATTTTTATCTCACATTTGACTTTGGTGTACTTGATTGGTCCCCTGAGTTGCTTGCTCAGATTGAGGGGGATTATACCTTGCTGGACAATGCCCTTCCTGTTTTGGGACAAGATTTTCTTTCTTTCTTTTCTTATACAATCTATTTATACTATGATTCCATCAAAGTGGCTTGTTTTTGGAAGTTGTCATATGCTTATTTTAGGTAGGTACAGCTGACTCTGTGTAGCTATTTACTTGATTGTACAGTGTTTCTGTGAACAATTCCACGTAGGCAGCTGTTTTCTCAGGGTTAGAGGTTTGGAATTTTGCTAGACTGTTGCTTAAAAGGAGATAGTTAGCTTTGGAATATTTTTCAAATGTTCTGAGGTTAGCTGGACTTAATGTTTCCCAGATTTAATATTTATTTCATAATAGACAGCTTTGTCAACTGACCTGACCATTGAGTACTTTACACTAGACAGAATGTATCATTCCCCATGTTTGTGAGAACCAGGTCAAGAATGCTTGCACCCATGGTGGGCATGCAGAGTAGCTGTTCCAGGGTGTTTGTGTTAACAAGGTCCAGGAATCTCTGGGCGTGCATGTTTGAGGTTGTGTATGATTCCCAATTAATGCTGGGGTAGTTAAAGTGACCCATAGATATTGTGCTGGATTGAAAGAGAAGTGTCTCCAGTTCATTCAAGTATGTTGCATGGGCTTCTTGGATTACGGAGGGGAACCTATAGTTTGCAAGGATGTGGTATGGGATTTACTTATGGTAAGTTGGATGTGGAGAAGCTCAAGTGTGTTATACTGTTTGACCAGTCTTGAGGTGTGTTCATGTTTGATGTAAATTGAGACTCCGCTACCTTTAGCCCCTACCTTTGCTATTTGCATATGCATTGCATAGCTGTGCATATGTACTAGGTTGGTAAGTTCATAGGTGCATACTAAGCATGTAGTCTAGAAGCCAATTGAGTGACCTAGCCAACTAACCCCAAGAACAGCTGAAAGAGTTAAGCTCCATGATCAAGGAGTTTCATGCTGTAGATCCCATGGAGCATTTATGATTTTCCAGCTATTTATCCTGAATGTTTTTAAATGTAGCCGATGTACTGCACTGTCTGACATGTACAGATAGTTTATTCAATTCAGGATTTCTTGGAATAAGATTCTATTTCTGTGTTTATGAGGATTATGGTCTTTGGTGTGGGTCTATATGGTGCTGTTTGTTTTGCATAGCTGTATGAGATTAAACAGGGTGGGAAGGCCCATGTACCCTACTGATGGCCAGCCGTCACTGTGCTGAAGAATAGCATCCTGCAAAAGAGCTGCACATATCAAAAAAGCCTTTGAACCCTTGATATAAGTATCACCATGAATTCCAGGTAACAGTAAGATGCATGGACAGGTGTACAGCTCAGCAGTCATTGTGGCCTGTATGTAAATATTATCATGCAGGTTTATATCCAAGTTTCACACATTATAACTTTTGTACCATAATACATCCCCGATAATGTCCGTATGCTACATGTGATATATGACTCAGGTATTTCCATGCATGTAGGACAATAAGACATGCAGGAAGCCCCAATACAACAAAAAGTATTGCTGGAAGGTGCAATGTGTGTCTTAAAACTAACACTCATTACATTGTTGGATCAGAGATGCATGGTATGGTGTCATTGTATTTCTTTCCTGGTGGAAAAAGAAATTCAAGGTATACAACATTGCAGCTTATGCCTCCTGGTCTCCTTTTTTAACTAGAGAGCTTGCTCATCTCAGATGGACACACTCAGAATGTAAGGTTACTACCATGACAAGCCATGACATCTATAGTCTGCTGCTACGTACCACCATCTCAGTTACTGAAATCTTGAACAGGATGCATTCTGAAGTCACATTCCCAACCTCTTCAGGTATATTCAGAAGGTGGAAGCCAGGAAACACAGAATTTTGATAAACTCTTTTGCAGTGGACATGCTTTGATGGGACAGAAGTTGCTGCGATGTGCATTTATGGGTCTCTAGACAGCTGCAGACATTGGCCATCACAAGCCATCATTCTTGCCAGCAGGTGACCCAGAGGGACCCTTGTACCACTTTTCAGTGGAACAGCTTCCACCACACTTCTGAGATGTTGCAGCAGAAGCCACCAACAAGCAGTCCAAGTCAAATTCCACAGGGTGAGCTTTATCACCTGGGGAGATGCAGGTCTGGGGGCCAATGTTCCTCACCCAGTGTAATATCTTCACTCATCAGATCTCACCGTAAAGAAGTATTAGTTGAAATAAAAATTAAATCTGTGGATCCAGCTAAACCAAAAACCTTTAGGAACTATTCCAAGGCTAACTTCTCTCTAATAAGTATCACCTTAGCTAAATTCCAAGCACCCCCAAATCTAGTAAACACCATAGAATACATTGAGCTATTTACAAAATCTCTGTACAGCCATATTGATAGCTGTATAGAGTGTGCTATGCCCACTCATATTAAGAATAAGACAAACTCAAAAGACAAGCCACCCTGGTGGAATCACAATATCAACTGGTTATACAACAAAAGAAAAAAAATCTCGGCCACATGTAGGAGGAACAAAGCCGTACATACATACTAAAAGCTCCCTGACCAATCTAAACAGGCAGCTAAGAGGGTTAATACTTCAAAGGCTTCTCAGGCAAAGGACATTCACAAAGCTTTCTACATCTGTATCTGTAACCTCAGAGGAAATACACAATAACGTGCAAAACTTGTAACTGCATCACCCACACTGAACTGGAGGCCATCGCCAACCTTTTGGCTGACAGATTCAGCTCAAATGTCTCCCTGCCATTCCCACAAGACAGTCCAAAGAAAATACCACATAACACAATCCTCTTAACCATTACTAGGGAACAGTTCATCAATGCACATTCCAAGGCCAAAGACACTGCATCAATGGGCCCCAGTAGCATCCTAGGATTTTTAATAAATAGCATGAAACATGACCTTTCCGGTCCACTTGAATCACTTTTCAATTGGTTTTGGGCCCAAGGAACGGACATTGCCTATAGTCATTCCCCTGTACAAAGGAGGTCCAACCACTGATCCAGATAGCTAAAGGTCCATAAAAAGAAAAGAATCATCACGGACATGATGAATGAGGATAAAGGTAACCTGCAAATGCTGGAACCATCACAGTTTGGCTTTGTTGAAGAAGGTCATGCCTATTAGATCTGGTGAATTTTTTTGAGAGGGTCACCAAAGCACTGTATGCAGGTAAGACTGTGCATACAGCTTATCTAATCCTGGCCAAGGCTTTTGATACAATATCCTACTCAAGCATTATAGACAAGCTCACTAATTTTGGTATAAACACTTTTATGACCTGCTGGATAGCCAACTGGCTCAATGATAGGACCCAGGAGGTCAAAATAGGTGAGGCCATCTCCACCAAGAGGCCATTCACTACAGGAGTCCCCCAGGGCTCGGTACTGGGCCCACTCCTTTATGGCATCTATTTCTCTGAAATGGTAGCAAATGTTGAAGGTTTATGTCTGACTAAGTTTGTAGATGATTGCAAGCTGGGAGTTATTATCGACTTTCCTGCAGACACTCACATTCTTTAAGAAGGTCTATCTCTGACTAACAAATGTTGCTAAAGTCATGGTCTTAAACTCAATGCTATGAAATGCATAATTGTACCCTTTGGAAAGTCAACCATACTGGCTAATTATCATGTTGATAATACACCCCTAAGAGTCGAGCCAGTGGTCAGGGATCTGGGTACTTGCGCAGACAGTGGCCTTACCTTTGACCACCACGTGACCACAGTGGTGAGGAAATCCTTTTCTAATTGCACAACTTATAAGTAGGGTCATGGCATCTAGGTTCAAACAGGTCATTATTCCACTGTATCCACCCTTATCTGACCAATCATAGAGTACAATGCTCCCTGTGCTAGCTACCTGACCAGGCATTTGCAGCAATTAGAGTGACCTCAAAGGTTCCTTTCAAAAAGAATACAAGGTATAACAAACCTGCCTTATGCAGTGCACCTTAAAGCTCTTTCCTTTAACTCAGTCTCCTATAAATTGCTGAGGGGTACTCTATGAGTGGCTTACAAGGCATTCACAAACCACACACTTACAAATCTCTCACATATCCGTAAGTCAAAGAGTACCAGAAATACAAAGTCTAGAGACCTGAATTTTGTCTGTGACTTAAACAGAACATGCTGGAGAAAAAGATAAGTGTCCCAGACACTGCCCCTCCTATGGAACAGGCTTCTCATGCATGTGCAGCTGAGTTTGTCTGTTACTCAGTTTAAGCACAATCTAGACCAGTGGATGGGGAACAGGAAATTTACACTGGACCTGGCAGCCATGTCACTTATGACAGAGGTAGCTTATAAATGCCTGGCCCTCAATGTCCTGTTTAGGTCCAGGACATCATTATTCTTTTGAGAAAATTTGGCTAGGTTTTGAAAGCCACCCCAGTCATTAGCCTAGTAACAGTCTATGAATCTATGAAATCTCACAGTGCCACGTGCTCCTGACATTTCAGACCTTGGTGGCCACTGCCTTACGTCTGTATAGAAAGAGATAGGAAAAGAAAAAAAAAAACAGATTAGTACACATGTGTAAGACTGATGCAGTCAAATATGACAATACAGATCGCTGTGGCCTGCACGTACATCATCACCTGGACAGCTTGCCATATCTCCTCAGACAGGCTGCTTCATTTATTTCCTCCTCCTCTGTCACAGTAAAACACAACACACACAGTTCAGCATCACTACATATTCATTAAATCAGAGGTCACTGCCAGTGGCAGGTGATACTCTGAATGTACAGTACTAAGCCATATACAGAATACATACAGTAACAAGATGACTCTCTCTGCCTAGCTTCAGCCTCCCACTGGAAAAGCAGGTCCACGTGTAGCCTCCACAGGTTATTATACCTGTGTCTACACTGATTATCAGAGTGGGTGGTATCAGTGGTATCACTTAATGCCCTAGTGAACTGCTGCAAGGTCTCAGTTTTATAGAGAGGGCCATCATACTCCAGACTTGGCTCTGCCACCTGAAACCACCTCCCTCATGAAGACAAAAATCAGCTAGAACTAAATGATTTCAAATCAGCATTAAAGGGGCACCTAGAAATTGAAGCTGCTTGCAATTGCTTTAGAGGCACTGGCTCAATTAAAGTACTGGTTTAGACACATGCACACACACACACACACACACACACACATATATATATACATACATATATATATATATATATATATATATATATATATATATATATATATATATATATCCCCCCGGGGGATTATGCCCTATTTCAGCCACACCATGCCTGCCTTCAACATATAATGAGTTTGAGGTTGCAGTATATATAAGATATGAGCAAATATGAACAAATTCAAAAGAAAAGAATAAGTCGATTTTTACATGTGCAAGAAATAATTTCTCCCTTATAGCTAGTATGTCTATATTATATCTCATTAGCACCTATGTGGTGAGGAATGTCACAGTTCTAGCAGCCTCAAGAAATCCTTGCATTCCAGAGCATTTTCTAAAAAATCCATTTTAAAGCATAAGATGAACAAATTATAGAACCTAGACATATATTATTAGAACACTTTAATTACTCAGGCATATGCTTTCACATAACAGCAAGACGTTTCTCTCTCTGGATGCATGTTTATTGGGATATTTACAGAAATATGAAAACATGTGCCTGATTGTATAATTATCAATATAAACAACAATGAATATCAATATCTCTCAAAATGTACAACATACCTTGCAAATATCAGTGACAGTTTCCTTCGACAATATTGAAGATTTCACCTGATACCATGCAAAAGTTTGTAAGTCACTTGTTTTTTGAAGTATTAAATACATATTGAAATGTTGCTTATTGTCATAATTGCTTGCAAAACATGCAGTATCTCCAGTATATTGTGATATAAATGGACATTGACAATGAATTTTCCTGTCTCCTGCCGTAACATTTCACACCATATCCCTCAACAGCACATAGATCTCTCAATTATGAAAATATGAATAATAAGTGGCAGAAAAGTGATTAATTTCTCTACTGTGGGGCTTCCTACACTAACATTCTTAGTGTCATGTTGTTAATTATGCCTTTCTCTTTCTAATATGGCCTATTATTAGCTGGTAAGCTGCTTAGTTAAAGGAGCATGACACAAAAAAGGTCTGGATGCCATAAGGAGCTATGGCCATTAACTGGACAAATACAAAAAAGGCTCTAAAGGCTTGAATGAGATATACATATATAGT